>NC_139048.1:15502556-15667605 GCF_965140915.1 Aythya marila
CAGTGAGTTTCAAGAAGAATCTATATCAGAGTGGAGAGTAGACTCAAGAGTATAAAATGTCCTGCTTAAGATAAGAGGAGGAAGTGGCCTAGGCAACTGTTATTCTGATTTCAATGTATAAGAAGTGTAATAGTTTAATAGTTTTTTTTTTTTTCCCAACTATATCAACTATAAAGAGGATCATTAAAAAAAAAAAAAAAAAAAAAGCAGGATATTTTCAACATAATTTATAAAGATACATCAAGCCGGAGCAAACAAGTTTACCTTAAAAGAAAATATTAAGGTAAAGGAAATCTCTTCAAATTTCAGCAAATAATTTGACATGGCATCACCCATTAATTATTTATTCATTTGAAAAGGGTGTAACACAAAAAAATAAAGTAGATATAAAACTAACTACAGGTGACATAATGAATGGATTTATTTAAAAATCACTCTTCAGATGGATTTTGTCATGTGCTATTTTGTGAGCTTGGAAAAAAGTAGAGGTGTTTTGATAAAAACAGGAAGTATTCTTGATACAAGACTCTCACTATTCTACAGTGGACGTTGGAGGACTTTTGGAGTTAGTTTTTCCCATTTCTATTAGAAATGGGAAAACATTTAGCAAGTCTTCAAAGCCACATGAGTGCAAATAGTAGAATTTCTGATTACATGGTATCTTATAATTTCAGAACTACAGGGAAAAAGAATTCACATCTTTCCTGCAAAACTAATCCAATTAGGTATACCTGTAGAACAAACTTAATCTTCACCAGTATCTGGTATGGTATTTTTAGTAGACCAAGTAGAGCATTAGAACTGTTATTTAAGACATAGAGGAGACACTTCAGGGACACAGCATTGGATGCAGGTGGGATATGTTCAGAATTCAGGAGAATCAAGTTTCTAGGCTCTGTATGTATCTTGTTTAACTTGACAGACTTGCTCTGGCTTCTTTGATCTTAGCACATGAAAGGCACATGATCAATGTTTATAATTTACTGAGGAATACACACAAAAGAAGGAATTGTCTTTAAGTAATAAAACTGAGACACTACAAATTAGGAATCAAAGAATATATTTAGGTTGGAAGTTAGAAGAAAGTTCTACATATTATAAGAGAGGTTTCAAAACTTTTAACCAGAAAGAGCAACAGGGCAAAGTATTTAACTAGCTTTAAGGTAGACCGTAGTCAGCTTATGTCTGAGATTAGATAATGCTATTGCCTAACCCTGAAAAGGCCTCTTCTTCAGCCCTGAATTAGTATGGCAAAGAACTGCTCTCTGTTCTGCTCCCCTCCCTTCCCAGGTTTTTTCTTCCAACTATTCCCACTGAAGTTCAATTGGGGTTATAAGAGGACTAAAACAAACTTTTCATCTTTAAGAGAAAACAGTCTTAAGACTTTAACCTCTACCTTATGCTTTTCTAGAATATTGCATCAAAGTAGATGACTGGAAGATCGAAAGATCAAGATTCCTTGAGATCGAAAGATTTAATCAGCAACTAAATAGAACAGTGCATTGTAAACATACTGAAATGATACAGCTTCTTTCAGTCTTCATTAAATATTTGTCATCCTTGCTAGTTTAATAGATTTCTGCTTACTATATAAATAGCCAGAATAGGAATTTGATTGTACTCTATGCATATATCTGAAGTCCTGGCACTATCCTTTCTGTAATGATGTTGCTGTCTGAAAACCTCACATAAGATTCTAAGACATACATTTAATCATCCTCCATGTAGCCTACTGCTTTGATGTTAATCACTGACCATTCAAAAGTTTTCTTATGTCAAGCACCAAAGAGTGAATCAAAAATAGCTACAGAAAATAGAGTATATTCATATGACTACAGATATGGGCCAAGTAGTTATTTTTATAGCACTAAGAGAACATCAAGCAGCGGTGCAGTCAGCTAACTCTGATCCATTCAGCAACTTTTGAAGCCATGTCTATTGAGAAACATTCAGCATTGTGGTCTCATCACAGAAAAACATACTCAACCCATTGCAAATATTGAGAAAGTAGGCGGGTCCATCATTCGCTGAAGTCACCATGCCTGCAATCCATTGTATCAAACACAATCATGTTATTATTGTATGCACAGTGAAGTGCTGTGGCTGTAAACACATTTCCCAATGTCCTTCTGGTTGACCAATGATTTTTTTTTTTTTTATTTTAGATTAGAAAAGAAGCAAATGCTTTTCTGATGTAACTTGAACCACACTTTGGCAGCCAAACATAAATTTCACTTCAGAATCTACACACGATGGGAACTTTAGCTATGACAGAAGTTGGTCAAACCCCTATTTTTTTTCAGAATTTCCTTGTTATTCACATGTAATCTACATAGTTAAAGCACTGAGGCCTGAACAATGCTGTTTAAAAAGAAAAAAAGTATTCCTATTGCAGTGCTATCTTAGACCAGTAAATGGCTACTGCTTAGTATGCTTTGGCCACTTCAGGGACCACTGCTCGCCATAGTATTTTCAATTAGAAGAATCAGAGAAGAAAATAAATTGCTCTCCTGTTTCAAATTCAAAGATAAAACCACCTTTACTGACTGCCATTTGACCTCTATCACCTCTTTTTCTGTGCTATATTAAATTCAGAAAAACAGAATCTTATTTAATTGGTAGACTAAACAGAGGATTCCACCTTAAATGACATAAACTGCTACATATGTGAATATGACTTAGTTCAGCAATGACATGAAGTACTGGAAAAAATGAATTTGACAGACTGTCAAAATTTCAAAATGTTTCCCCTCACCTCTCTAGCCTTCTTTACATTTTTTTTTTGTCTTTTTTTTTTTTTTTTTTTTCCTTTCCTTTCAGCCTATGCTTATTTTTGGTTCCCTTATTCTGTAGCTGTAGAACAGTGATAGGACAACCACTGCAAACATCCTGGTCTTCAAAGTAAGCATATTCAGTGGTTAGCCTAGCTCATATGTTCTATCTTACCTCTTGGGTTTCTCTATTAGTTTTAGTATATTTTATTAGTTTAGCCCTCTGCTGCCACTTGTATCCATATACTTTTACAATAAGCCTACAACTGATGAAACTTTCAAATCACATGTGCCACCACTGTTGAAGAACACAACCTCCTTCATTCCTTCACTCTGATGACATGATTTAATGCAATGTACAGTCTCCAACTACAACACATGCAATGTTTTTAACTAGAAATTAGTACTTTTACATAATTAAAACAATAATATTTATCATTTACAGTATTATCAGTATTATATGTTGGGATATTAAAGTATTAAAGTAATTAACTCTAATATATTTTAGTTCTGAAATGACAAAACCTCAAACTAGTTTTGTCAGCAACAAAACTAGTCATATATTGCAAAATTCACTTGTGCAATAAAACTAAACTAGAAATTAAAAATCAAAGAATTTTTATAATATGAAAACATGACCTCACCAGTCTGAAAACAAACAAATAAACAAACAACAACAACAACAAAAAACACAACACAACAACAACAACCACACATTTTCTAATATATCAAGAAATATCTGACATGGGAATAAATATCCCTAAAAACAAGAATCCTACTGAACAGTAGTTCTCCCCAGTTCAGCTCATTTAACAGACAAGTGTCAAGAACTATTGTAGTATTGCCTTAGAGGCAGCAAGTAGAATTCGTGGAAGCAGCTTATCACATTTTTAATGGTTTTCTCAAAGGATGGAAATAATCAAAGCAGACATCACACAGATTTCAGTTGGTAGAGAAAATCAGCCTTTTCAATGGAAGTTGTGGTCTCCCTAGTCCAAGTTCTCTCCCTTCTGTATATCAGAAAATATGGTTTTGTACATACCAAAAACTAAGTAAAATTTAAAAGCCTGGTTATTCTCAGTCTTTCCATGTGTAGCAAAAATAAGAGGGCATATGTGAAACTAAAGCATCATCCTTACACTGCCAACCACTTCCAAGTCTGCAAGAAATTTCAGGCTATAACATGTAAATCATTATTACGTGCTCTGATAGTACTTTCTATTTAATCAGGAGAAAAGAAAAAATCCCCTTTAGAATTACAACAAATAAGTACAGTTTAGTTTTAAATGAAATGATGTAGTTTATATCTGACCTGAGTTTCAGTCTTTTCCTAGTGGGAATTGTAAATTCAGCATTTGGATACATAATCCTACAGCTCTCAGGAGCCGATTTCACCGCGAACACTTTACATGATTTACAGCTCTCCTCCAGATTCAGATGACAAGTCTCGACGGAGCAGGTGCAACGGGGTATTTTTCCTTCCTTCAGAGATAATTTCCTCGTGTGTAAATTAATTAGCAACTCTTCATCACTCTCGCGTAAGTGGGGAAGATGAAGCTAATGGATTACCGGCGGTTAATTTCTCACGCGGAGCGGGTGACCCGGCAGGCTGGCGGAGGGAGGGGGCTCGGCGTTGTTACCGCCGAAGCCACGACGTTTTTGACAGCGTCAGCGGCGGTGAAAGTAAGCCCGGCTCCCGCACAGTGATGCCAAGAGAGCAATTTTTAAACCACGGGCAGGACTTGTGGCGGAGGGGGGGAACCTCAGGGACGCGAGGCGAAGCCTCTCCCGCGGTAAGATCCTGCCCCCCCCTCCCCCCGCCCGGCAAGTTGAAGCCGCCCGGCCAGCGCCGCCAACCCCGCACACCATCGGCCCTGCCCCTTCCCTCACGGCCGGGGGGACGGGGAGCGCGACGGGTGTCTCCCGTTACCTCCTCCGGAGCCATGGAGAGCGCTGCGGATGCGGCCGCGGCCTCGACTCCGCGCGTCTGGCGGCGGCGGCGGCTCCTCGGCTCCGGAGCTCTCCTCACGCCCTCAGCCCGCCGCGCTCCGCCGCGAGCCGGTGGCACAGCCCGCTCGGCGTGAACGCATTAACAGCGGCCGCATCATGATTAATGCATCGACTCCGCCGGCCGGAGGAGGAGGCGGCAGGCGGGGGGCTGCGGGAGGCAGGGCAGGGCGCACGGCAGCCTCCCTTCTCACGGGGTTCATCCCCAATTCCGCCGCCCGAACGGGGCTGGGCAGGGGGCCGGGGGGCGCCCCTCGCGTGGGCAGCCGCTGGGGTTTAACGGCCGCGGCTCGCGCCCCCTCAGCCCGCGCGCCGGTCGCTGTGGCCGAGGTCCGCAGGCAGCGCGGTGCCAGTCGCGTGAGGGCTCGCTGCGGGCCAGCGGCGCCACCAGCTTGTCGCCCAAGCCGGCGCCGATCCGGGCACGGGGCTTTCTCACTGTACTGCTGCTCTGAGAGGCGCCCTGGATTCCTTCACATCCCGGTTGTTTAAACTTGGGGTGCACTGGACTTGGAGTTGTTTCCAATGGAGGGTTAAGCAAGCAACAGCTCGGCTTTTAAGGCGGACAGCCAGCTGCTACGCGAACTGCCACGAGAAACGTACCGCTCTAGGCAGGAACCCACTTGCGTGTCTCTGACTTTATTTTTCCATTCCACAAAAAGGTGGAAGTCCTGCAAGTCCAGCAGTCCTCTGATGCTCACTACCAGATGTACTAAGTCTACAACAGCAAGGAGACACTTGCTCTTCCAGCCTCATCTCTTCGTAGGCAGCTCCCTAATCAAGCAATGAAATTTGTGTAGAACATGATTTAGCACTGATTTACTACTTCCTCACCTCATCTATAAACCTGGTCTGCCTACCTGGTAGCATCTTCCTTCTTCAAGGAATTGTACTTCAATAGGAGATTACCAATTCTTTATTGATCATGTGCCAAGAGCAAAATTTTCTTCTGTCACCTCTTGTGGAAGCAAACTATTTTTGACCTGACACAGCTATATATAGAGATAACCAAGTATCAAACAGAATTCATAAGCTGTACGTAGAGAGATCCCCCAAACTGTCACAAGTCCTTAGTTAGATAATCATAGACAATGAGGATTAAAGCTGTGTAAGGAGAAAGGAACAGAATATATGATGGAAAGGTGGAGCCATTCTGTGGGAAATTTTCATTTCCATAACATGTTATTGTTATTTTTCCTTTCCCATTATGCTGTAGATTTTGTGTTACTTGCATGCAAAAGAGTAATTACTTGCTACTCCACAGCTGAGGTTGCATTGTAATTTGCACTTATAGCAGGACTAAAATCTCTGTGTTTCATACTTGAGTGATTGCAGTTAGACTACACATTTGGCACAATAACACTTGAGAATTACAGCTCAATTTTCTTTTCTTTTCTTTTTTTTTTTTTTTTTTTTTTTTTCATAATATTTGTTTGCCTCTTGTAAAGTAAAGAACTTAATTGCCCTCTTTTTCAAACGTTTCACATTTTCTTCACATTTCTGAACTCTTATAGAAGTAATTCTGAGGGTTCCCCTGTATTGCAAGTCATTCTTCCTTTAGAATAAGGACCCAGGTAAAGCCAATTCTGAAGTGTGTCTTTAGAGGTTTGTAAAGCTTGTGTCCTGGATTAATATTTTGATGATTTTTTTTTTTTTTTTTTAATCTGATGTCTGTTTATCGTGTTATTTTCATTTTCCTTATTGTTTTCTGATGGCTTCTAGCTATAGTCACTGTATTACTTCTTTGTATTTATTACTGGTGCTCCAAGATCATTAAATAATATTAAATGGAACTGTTCTGTCTGTTTTTATTGGGGAAAAAAAAAAAAAAAAAGTTTGTCAGAATCAAATTTTTCATACAATTACATCAGTTTTAGCACAAAAAGGTAATTAAAAAAAACAAACCCTCAAGTAAAACTTTGAATCACCAAGCTAAAACTCTGATTTTCAGCAAAATATATTATCTTCTATATATCTTCTATAATCCAGTGATTTATTTTAAAATCAGTTCATTTCACTGTTCCAACTGAAGGCAGTTCCTGAACATCACTCCTCTGACTAGAAATCATCTCATTTTTTTCTCTCTATCACATCTTTAAGTGATATTCTCTCCTGTACACCATTTGATTTATTTATATAAAATACAATTTTTATTTAATTCAGCCAGATCCTCTTCTAATCTCTTTTCATAAAGCAAGTTCTCTATATCCCCAATGACCTTTGTAACCTATTACAGTTTGATTTAGTGTATCTTAAACACTGATGGACAGTGCATAAATGGCATTACATGCCATTCTTCTAAACTCTAAGTAACATGCATAACAGCCATCAAGTGTCTCATCTTTATTTAAACACTGATGCAGATAGCATTGGCCTTCTTTCATGACTTTCCAGTGCAGATAGCGTATAGTTTCTCTGTGCTCAGCACTAATGATATTTTTTTCTCATGATGTTTGACTTCAGATTCACAAACTACCAAATCATACCAAACATTTTTGTTAGACTCTAGTTCATAATGACGACGTTTGTTATCTTATAATATAACACCATTTCTTGGCTTCAATATCATGTGTGTGTTATTGGCAAGTTGGGAATCAACAGTAAATATCACTTTTTCTTTCTTTTTTTTTTTTTTTTTTTTTTTTTTTTTTTTTTTTTCCTAAGATTACTAGTAAAACTATTAAGGGATACTGAAATAATAAGACTGATTCTATGAAATTCCATGTTATACAGTTCTCTTTTCAGCACAATCTGTCTTTCTTTTGAAGCTCCTTATCCATCTAAAAATTTTTGTGCTAGTTTTCATCTATTCCAATTAAATAATTGTCTATATAGAAATGTCTGCTTCGGGACATCTAGCATGAAACTCTAGAAAAAGCATAGGTGTTTAATGAGGTAGTGGATCAATTGTCATATGTTTGAGAGACAGGAATAAAGGTATAGAGATACTGAAAGGCTACAGATGAAGAACACATATGGCTAGCAAGGTGAGAAAGTCTACATGTAGTGTCTCTGCTGTGCTAGATCTCCTATTTACAAATAGCTTAAGACCGTGACTCAAAATAAAATCCACATGGCCAATTTGGAAAGAGAAAAGACCTATTTTCAGTGCTTTCCACCTGTTCTAAGCATTTTTGGAAATTCTCCAGATTCCTTGCCACAGAACTCCATTGCATAGGCAATTTCATTCATGAGTCATCTTGATGACTTCTGTGTAGCTATGTACCTAAAAAAAGTATTCAAAATGTCAAACACTGGATCTGTTCTATTGTTTTTATTAATTGAAGTACAACTAATTCTAATTCTAACAGATAATTAACATCCTTTCTGATGCCTTGCTGGTATTATAAGAGAGACCGATTTATTAAATCTGGATACGTAGTTCCAATTGCAGCACCTGAACTTATCTGGATGCAGATTCACTGGGAATGTTTCAAGTTATATCTGTGTTAACATTGCAGATCACTCAGAGTTTCAGTGCTGCCACATCCAGACATTTGTTCTTGGCGGCACATCTCTGCCAAAGACTTTAGTCTAAATCTTGATCACATAAAACTCGAAGAAATTATGCTATTTTTCTTCAACAGGGCTAGGATTTCACTCACTGAATTTTCTTTGAGGATTCACTGTATTTGACATGAAATCCCTAAATAAAGTAACTAATATGAAAATATAAACATCAGAAGTTTTCTAGATTTCTTCTGGAAAATTAATTGTATTGAAGGAAGACAGAATTAATCCTGATTTGGTAAAATTAAAACAAATTATAATAGTACAGCTATCTGAAATATTCCTGTCCTGAAGGCCATATGACATTTGCTTGATTCAAGACTCAATACTCAAATTCTGGTCACCGTTATTCATCCACTAAGGTTCACGAAGTCAGATTTATGACTAATTCTGACCACTACACAGAAACTGTGGTTTCAATTGAGCCATGATTGAGTGTTTATTTCAGTCTGAAGCACAGACTAAAACTCAAGTCATAAAGGGTATAATTTCCCTGATTTTCAATTAATTTTAAAGTGAATTATACATTTGACAAATAATGGGGAAAATCTATCTTTCTGTACTCAAGTCACTAGTGTTCATTTGGAGTGAATATGACTCAACATTTCCTTGTTCTGCAAAGACATTTTCTTTGCAGCTTTATAACAAAGTGAAATTATGTAGACAAATATGAATTTCAATTTACATAAAACTTACACAAACTTTATCATATGAAACCTCAGGGTTTGGCATCTGCTGAAGGATTACTGAGGGCATTCCAAGAAAGTGTAGTTATTTTTTGAAGCTGAAACATGTTACTATATACTCTATTTCTGATTTTTAAATTTGCCTTTGATTTGAAATATCCTCACTTATAAGACCCTTGCACTGCACTAGGTTGGATAACCAGATGCAGTAAACAGAAGAAAGCACAGTGACTTGGAAGGGTGAATGAACACTCAGAGCAAGGATTAAGATAATCCAAAAGACAATAACACCCCAAATTACTAGTCCATCTGAATTTTACCTTCTGCAGACTCAGAGCAGACTGTATCTAAAATTGGTTTTGTAGTTCCCTTACCCTGAAAACATTCCAAAACTAACTACACAGCCAGGGTACGTTGCACACAGGACTGATGTGTGTAGTACACCTACTCTGAACAACCTTCTTAGCCAAAGATGGCATTGCAGATGCCCTTCAAAACCTCGATGCATTTCTTGCTTCTGGCACAACAGATGTGACATCACCAGAAGGAAAACTCACTACACCATAATGCTGAACCAAGACCTTTACTGGTTTGCTGGTCCTGAAGTTTCAGCTGTAATGTGGTTTATAATGCTGTAAAATTATGTCAGATAAACCCCACTGCAGCTCTTGGGTATAGCTGTCCCTCTTCATTTAAGATAGATGTAAGAAGTCATTATGCTCCTTTGCAGAAACAAGTAGCTGGAATGACTGTAGTCTCTAAACCCCAAACACAATTACACATCTATGTACAAAACAAAAGCTTGGAAAAGCCAGCTCAGAATGCAAATGAAGTGGGTGGAGTGGTTTTGCTGTTTTAAGAAGGAAATAAATACAAGTGAAACAAAAAGGGGCTAAACATGGAGGACATAAACATGCAGACACAGCCAATATATAAAAAAGGAGCTAATGTCAAATTAAAGCCAAAGAACAGGTACCTTGGAGAAAACTTGGATAAGTTTTGGACTGCTGGTGAAGACTGATATAGGTTGGATCTCTGAAAAATGAAGCTTTCTCCATATGCATAATTTCTGGAAATGGGATTTTTTTATGTCACTTTTTAGAAACAGGACTGCACTGAAGAAAGATCAATCCCTATCAATAGTTCCTCCATCTAGTGGGAATATTCTCCCCTCCTTCCACCTTCCCCCCCCACCTCCTCTCACCCCCCCTTTTGACCAGCCTTTGGGCACAATAAAAAGCTGTGTGACAGAGAGCGATAAATCTCAGGTATAAATACGCATACTGTTATTAAAGTGATAAATCTTGTATATAAAAATATATATTGTTATTAATTGACTTATGCAATTCCCACCTCCCGTTTTCAAAGGAACACCTTTCTTTAAGGTGTTTGTAGGAATAATTTATACTTTGGGAGTTGAAACTGGTATATCTAGCTATCATTCAAAGACCACAAAGAGTAGCTAAATCAAAAAGGCATTACTATACGCAGGAAAAAGTCGGGAATTAACAACTTTTTTTTTTTTTTTTTTTTGGTGAAGATTTAGGTGCTTAGAACCTCCTCAGGACACCTACACCGCCCTCTCTAGGAAGTCTAGGAAAAAAAGAGAGAGAAAATGTAACCAGGTATGTTTTGAATTTGCCCCTGGAGCCTTGAAAAAAGTTTAGAGAAGGACAGAGCCTTTGGGGCAGTGGAATGACTGTCTGTGGCTTAGAGCAACTGGTGAAGGAATATCCCATTGCTTTGTTCCAGGAAATAGAATTTTATCATTCCTTGCAAACAAACAGAATCAACTCAAAGAAAGCCTTGCTAGAGGACAAGCCCACTTTGTCCCACTGTTCAACCCACTGAAGCATACTCACACATTCCTGATTTATACAAAGCAGTAAACTGTTTTATCAGATTATCTTTTCCAAAGCAAATCTTGAGGATAATCTACATAGCAGAAATTATTTCCTTAGTGCACACATAACTGGTGACTTCATTATTAATCA
This sequence comes from Aythya marila, assembly GCF_965140915.1. Classification (NCBI taxonomy): domain Eukaryota; kingdom Metazoa; phylum Chordata; class Aves; order Anseriformes; family Anatidae; genus Aythya; species Aythya marila. The sequence continues at coordinate 15,513,522 of NC_139048.1, forward strand.
GTGTTGTTTTTTTTTCCTATACCTGGAAATAAATGAAATGATTTACATGGAAGATGCAACACATTCATGAATGAAACATACACAGTGTGGAAGAACGAGATATAAATATTTAAAATGGACATCTCTGAGCTTTCTAAATCTCACAGGAGATTTGCAAGGACTCCTAAACTCTTTAAGGTTAACACCCAAGTATGAAATGATTTTTTATTTGTATTTTGCTACATAACAGTACATGATATTGTATAAAGGCCACACTAGGGCAGATTATGATTACTGTAAATATGGTAGAGAATAGATGTTTAAAATAAACATGCACATATGTATTTTATTCAACAGCAGAAAGAAAACATCATGAAGAAGAAAACAGTAATTTCTTAAGCGTTTAACACATAAAACAATTCAGGCTGTTAAAAAAAAACATGAATACCATGACTGGATGTGATTGAAAGTCCAGTCCTCTGTCTCCAATGTATAGCTCATCTATTTTCCTATCTAGGATACTAGCAGATGGTTGGAGAAGACTACAAAAGGAGAGTATGTACAAAGACATCCTTTGTCCAAGAGCATCCTCCTACCTTCTGGCAATAAGCAGTATTAAGATTTTCAGTAATGGCGGTTACATACTGACTTACTGTATTTAATGGCCACTGAGAGTGAATGAAGAAAGAACAACATAAACAATGTTTTAACACTTACTGAAATTGAACTGTGGCAGCTATTGAATCTTCAGTGCCACCACATACAGCACCTGGTTTTTCCTCAGAGGTCTCCCATCTAATTACTCTCCAAGTTTGACCTGCTTAGCTTGTGAGATCTGACAAGATCACAGCCTGAGGTGGAGCAGCTGGGATATAACTTTTATTTAGAAAACTTAATTAGGAGTTTTTTTTTTCCTTTATTTTTTTCTATTTTATTGCTGTTAAAAACACACATACAAATGCACATGCAAATACATAAAAAGTAAAAGCAAACCACAACAGTCAGTGATGTTACTTGTTATAGAAATAGCAGTGTTAGCATTAGCACTTCAAAGGGAAGAAGCTATTTTAAAATTTAACTGCCTGGCAGATGCAGCAGATACAGAACAGGAACCATTGAGAGGTAAGAAGGTAGGGAGAGTAGGAAGAGAGGAAAATAAGAGAGTAAGGGTAGGAAAGCAGATGAACTGTATGCTAATCCGAGGTAAAAATAGCCAAACTCTATGTACTGACACTGAAATGTTGGCAATGTGGAACCCAGTAACAAAATTCCCATTGACTTAAGTGAAATCTATCTTCCATGCTACATCAATAGTTTTACATACTACAGTGTGTCAACACAACTCCTCTATGTATTTATTTCCTTTTTGTTTATAGTTGCCAATCATTAAATCTACAGTAATTCTGCAAAGGTTGTCAAATCAAGAAGGAAACTGACCCTCACTACTGATTTCAGTACTAGATTGGAAATCAGAATAGAAACCTGTCAGTTTTTATGGCACAATCACAACCAGGGTATACAAACCATAAATAGCCATTCATAATATACTAAGCTCCTGTATTCTGAAGCAACTGGTACAGAATTTCAGCCCCCTGACTCTTGGACTAGTAATCATCTACTACACTGTTGAACTCCAGGCGCAATAATAATTTCAAAGGGAGGGATTTAAAACAGTATGTTCAGTTTGCAATGAAAGATTCATGGAATGGTTAGACAGTCTGTATTGTTGCAAAACTGCTTTTTCTTTTCAAAAAATATTAATAGAAAAGTATTTTATATACTGTCAGTCTGATTGCAGTGGCAATACTGAATAACCTTAACTGGCTCATTAAATCCATCTATGATAGAATTTTTCCTTAATCTGTTCTTTGACAATAGTAGAAATAATCATGTAGATAATTTATGAGATGATTACGATTTTTTCTTTTATTCTTAGATCTGTTCTGAACAGAGCTTAGATAGCATGGTTAAAAATCTTCTGCCCAACAATCTGTTCCAGCAGATTGTTCAGGTAAAGCATATTACAACCAGGGTAAAGAAATATACCTATGTTAAAATAATTTACAGGATAGCCTTTGCCTTGATATCACTGATCCATTTTGGAAGCACTGCAGGACATCATGTCACACAGAGGTTTGGAGGAAAGTAGATATGTTCTTCTATTTCTCCTAAAACAACTATGGCAGATACGTGTGCTTGTATGATGGGAAACCAAACTCTGTGAACCATGTCAGGTTTTCTGAGTAACTGTATCTACCTTGAAGAGAAGCTAGGAATGCAGGAAATGACAGAGGGTGACCCATGAACTTCTAGGATCATACTGGAAGAACTGTACTTGGCCCTCTGTAAGGTCCATGAAAAGGATACATACAGCTTTACTGAATAGAGCACAATTCCAGTTTAGCCTTGTGACAAATGATTTTCTCTGTTTTTCATAAGCAGGAAAATGAGAACAAATTAGTCTGTTAAGAAAAATGATATCAATTTTTTGGTTGTTTGTTTTCATGAAAGTAGTACTTAAACCAACCTTTATTCATGTAAATGCTCAGAAGATGTTAGATGGAGATTTGATTTACCCAGACATTACAGAACAGTCGTTATCCTCTTCTCAGTTAAAAAATTCACTGTGGTTTAAGAGATGACAGTAAAAGACACAGAAGAGATTAATGCAAAAACAGGGTAAATCCCCTATTTTAAAGGAAAATGTGAAGTCTTATCAACCATCCTAGTGAAACAGGCTGATAGATGGTTGTTAACAGTAATCATATCTTTATTCTATTCACTCTATCTTTTATGTGTTTTCTCTAGTTTTCCTTTCCATATTTGTAAAGTTAAAACAATTTAAATTTCTTCTATATGTTTGGCTGGGTTGATAGCCATTTAATTAATTTTGTAAAAATCAGCAGTTTTGCTCCATGGCCTCAGCAGCTGAAGACCTTGGCAGAAAAAACAAACAAACAAACAAAAAACCAACAACAACAAAAAAACTTGTTATAAGTTAAGAGTTCTTGGCATCTTAAAGTTGGCTTTCTTGTGGAAAACATTTTCATTTGTTTACACATGTATCATGAAGTCGACCCTTCACATCTGCTCCTACATTTGTGGAAGTCAATGGAGTCTTTGCCATTGACCCATGACAGAGGAAATTGAAAACATTTGACTGAAGTGTTTAAAAATTTGCATCACAAAATCAAAATCAGTGTCTGAAGCAAACTGTCCTTGCGTGAAACAGCCTAACTACGGAAATAAGACAAGAGGTGAACAAGGAAAAACACACTTTTTATAAGTGAGACATTGAGGAAATTATGGTAATTAAAACAAAGGATGGCCCTTGGCTTCATTTAGTTTGCTGATTATTTAGGATAGATGTTGATATTTCAGTCAGAAGTTTCCTTGGTAAGTATATACAGTAATTGGGTCACTTTAACACATCAGAGCACCGTGGGACATTTTAGCTAAACAGAATCTACTTCTTTTGGACTTTAACCTATCAAAGAAGCTTATTCAATAATGATATTAATTTTTAAAAGATCAGATTGACATTAAAAGAACAACTTAACATACCTGTCAAAAAAGGAATAACTAAAATAAGGCATTTGTATTATTTCTATAAGAAAATAATGGTATCTGTGCTCTTCTGGTGTTAATTATCTTTTGTTGCAGATTTTGCTCTAAAATAATACACCTAATCTATTGAACAACCTTGCCTTAATTTTAGGATACATAACTCATGTCACAGTCAATTCTTTCACCACTGTGTGTAACAGTGGAGAGTTGCTTAATTAGACCTTCTTCCATCCCAACACCATACAACAACAAAACACAAAAATAATTGTATTCCTGTGGTTTTAGGTACAACTTAATGATCTAAAAAGAAAACAAAAGGCATATGAGCAAAATAAAGCCTATGTTATTAAGACAAGATGCTTTGTAGGCAAAGGCTACTATGCAGTTGAACACAGAAAATAGTGGAACAATTTGCCTCAGAAGTTTTTGTAGATTGACTTAATTGTATGTTAACTCTACAGGTAGAGATAATTACAAAGATTTAAATGTGTCTTAAATTCTGACATTTCCAACCTATGCAAACCTGGAACCTAATTTTTCAGAGTGGATTGTAATTTCAAAAGCTAGCAGATGATGATGTGGCAACTACAGGTACTCAACTGCTTAAAAATATTCTTATACTCAATATCCAGTATACAAGACACCACAAGCAGGAGCACTTTAAAAAAAAATCTTGTTTGGTATAGCAAACCTTTTTTTGTGAACCATATTTTATATAATTAACGGTCTTTGGGTACTGTTATACAAGGAAGATAAAAGGAGCACAACAACAACAAAAACCCTCCTAAAAATTGTCTTTAGTAATTTTATTTTGCTGTTTTTAAATAGAATAAAAGAATGCTCTTTAACCTTTTATGTGTGTGTGTGTGTGTTTGCTTCCAAGAAACAGTTGCCACACTCTTACTCAGAAAATTTCATAGAAGACATTCTAGAGATTTCAAAATGTAAGCACAGTCATTTATCATTGGGGATCCAAGATATACTTTTTTTTTTTTTTTTTTTTTTTTTTTTTTTTTTTACTGTCTGCCGTGGAAGCAGGTACCAAAGTTGAAAGTAGGTATATTCATGCGACATTTTGGTCAAGTTCTAATTTGGGTCATTTTGTAAAGTTGTGGTGGTTTTACCGTGCTAGGTAGCTGAACACCATAACTGTTCTCTCACTCCCCTGCATTAGAAGAATAGGGGAAGAAGTAAAGGAAAGAACAACTCATGTATTGAGTTAATTAAAGGGGAAAAAATAATTATTAAGGACAGATTATTATTAATTAAACTAATTAACTAAAGGGAAAAAAGGGGGAGGGGGAAAGGGAAAAACAAAACAAGTAGCTGTGTATAAGTGCAGAGGAAAGAAATTAGTCCCACAAATGAGCAATACTTGACCATGTCCTTGAAGCAGGGCCTCAACTCATGTAGCCGGTGTTTGGGAGGACAGACATTTTCACAACGATAGCCCACCCCTCACCTCTTCTTCCTTTTTCCACCTTTTATTGCTGAGTGTGACATCATATGGTATGAAATATCCATTTGGTTGGTTTAGGTCAGCTGCCCTGGTGATGTTCCTTTCTCACTTTTTTGCCCACCCCCTAGGAGAGTTAGAGAGAGTCCTGATGCAGTGCCAACACTGCTCAGCAGTAGACACAACACTGGTGTGATACCATTGCTGTTCTAGCTACAAGTGCAGAGCATAGCACTGTATGGGCTGCTGCAGGGAAAGTCCCAGCCAGACCCAGTACAAAAGTTTATTCATAGATGTTAATTTCATGATGTACAGAAAACTACCATCTAATGCAATATTTAGAAACTTAAAACAGAAACTTAAAAAACAAACAAATAAAAAACCCTAGAAAGTAGATTTTTTTCAAAAAAAAAAAAAAATAGCCAAGTTAGCAAATGAGAAATTGAAATTTTTCTTTAATATGATAATATAAATTATGATGCAAAGAACATCTATTGACTGTTGATAATGACCAGAAAGATGACATTTTCAAGGACATAGCAGCAATTAGAATATTACTAAAATGCACAGAATACAATGAGCAATTATGGTAATTACGTAGATTATCACAGAACAGTACTAACACTATATCTGTGCAGTTCCATAGTATGAGATGTTGCAAGCAATGAAGAGCTGATACTCTAGATAGTCAAGAGCAGCAAAGAGCTTATTATTTGGGTATTACAGATGTAGTAGTGAGGTCCAGAATGAATAAATGTCCTTTGTAAGGCTACACAGCTTTCTAGACAAAATAGGAAATAAACCTTGTTCATGCTTCTGCAAATGTTAAGTCACTTCTGTTATTTACTTGATGAAAATCATTCAAAACCTTAACAACAGGTATGAGATCATAGTATTCTATAACAGAGTGTCCCACTTTGGTACTTGTACCCAACATTTCCTGAAATATTCAGTGAGAGTTTAATCATTTTCTGAAATGAGAACAAGTTTTCAGCCATTCTGTTCATCACAAAAGTTATTAGTGTGCTAATCCTGAAGAAAGATTCTCCAGTATAGAACTTTGTTTACTGTTAAGGGCTTGAGATGCATCCTTGCTGGTGATACACTTATCCTAAATACCTTGGATCCAAACGTCTCTACACCTACACAGTAATTCTATCCAGAATCAGATCTTGTTTTCTTGAGAATTCAAGAATCTTATATAATACTGCTGCTAATAGGATGTGGAAATTCAAGACCATTAATCTGACTGATAGGTCACTTCATTGAGAGGTAGCTTCAGTGCTCCTACTAACACAACGCAATTTTTGCCATGACTTCAGTAGTCTTATGCCTGCGACTTAGACACTTTTCTCCAGCATTATATATCTTGTTTCTCTGTTTCTTATATATATAAATTGCAGTCCCATATTCTGTGCTGTTGAAAGATACTCCACTTATGAAGAAGGAATTAAAATAATTTAGAGAAAAAACCTGGGGTGCAGATATTCAGAAGTACCTTCCTTTTTCGTTCATGCTCAAACACAATTGAAATGCTGTTATAAAATCTTCTTTGATAATTGCAGCAATAAAAGCACAACAGACATACAGTTAGATGGGCTTCCAAGTCACTGAAGTCTTGAAAATTTATATTTACCTTTAAGCACGTAAAGGTATGGTTTAAAAAAATAATCATAATTTAAAACAGGCTTATAACAATTATGCACATGCACTCCATATATTTTTCTTAGCATTGTTGCTTTCTAAATTTGTAACAATGTTACAATAACTCCCTCTTATGCATATTTGATGTGAAAAAATACCTCTAATAAAATAGTTGAAATGATCTAAGATAAGCCTCTTTTCAGATTTTTTTTTCCATTTTGCAGTGACCCAGAGTTACAAACTACAGATTAAGGTAATTTAGATAAGATGAGTTCACATCTCAAGGCAAAAATAATCAGTCCCAAAGTTTAGGGGAAAGAAGGAGAGAGAGTATTTTTTGATTTGTTGCTATTTCTGTCTTGTGGTTCAGCTAACTAGAAAGTTCAAACTCCACAAATGAACCTTAATCTGTCTTTTATTTTGTACTCCTGGATTCTCTAGGAGGGATCTCCACAAAGAAGGCTTGCTGAATCTTCAAGGACAGCTTCAAGAAGTCAGAGATCTCATATAATGGCCACACTATTCTGTGGTCAATAAACAAAGGGAAAAACCCTACTCTTGAGCCAAGTTCCTTTTTTTGATGGTTTACCCCTGTAACAAAACCTCATTGTGAGCCCCCTTCTCAAAAACAGCTGGTATCAGGAAGTACTTTCCTGTCTTCCCTTTTTTTCCAGGCTTGAGTATCTTGTCAAACTTTACAGCTATGCAGGCAAGGCAGCACCCTTGACCCTGATGATGGAGGAAGTGAGATATATGTTCGTGAAAAAGCCCAAGAAAATTCCAAAGAACTTTTGTGATGTATCATGTCAAAGCTCCATTTATATGATGTTTTGGGAATCTATACAAAGAACTCAGCTTTGTATGTACCTGTATGTATCTTTGTATGTACCTTTGCATGTATCAAACCTCAGGGTTTGATGTACCTTGAGGCATTGTCCTGGCACAAAAACATACAGTGCAATAGAATTTCCTTGCAGCAATTATTTTCTCCTTTGTAGAAACAACACCTCAAAATGACTCCCCAGAGTGCGCTGATGATTGTGTGGCCTTTTTCTTGTTAAAGTCAGAATCTTAATATTTTAAAGCTTCTAATAAGCATTTTAGTACAGTTTGCTAGCATGGAAGCTGCTCATTATGAGCTAATTGTTTCAAAGAGTTGCTGAAAGTGCTTAAATGTTAAATACATGCTACTGTAAGCAAATATTCACAAGTCTTTCAAAGCAGATGTTTGGGAAATGGTAGGCTGTCTGCTCATGGTAGCAGTACATAAAGGACATGAAGAAGTGGGATTTAATAACAAATATGCTCAAAGCTACATGGATGCCAATCCGCAATGTTTCTTTTTAAAATTTCAATTAAATGCATTAGGCAGCAATAACCCTAATAGTTTCTGTAAAGCCAAATTCACTGCAGACACCAGTAATTCCTGGTTTTCCCCTGTTCTCCCATTCACCCCTCTCTGCAGCTTTCCTACCCACTCTCACCCTTTATTTTACTCTATCAGCTAGGGCCTCGTGTGCTTTAATCTGTGGCAGACCACTCCATCATGGCATGTCTTCCACATTCCCTTTCCATTCACAGAAGGGCCCTCCATTTTCTATGCTATTTGCTAAGTGAGAGCTACTATTCCCTGACAGCTCTTTGATCCACTTTATGGAAAAGTCTGCATTTCCCCACTTTAAGGGTGCCTTCCATTACAGACAGCTGCAGAAATACCAAAGCTGAGGTTCTGCCAAACACATGGCAAAAACTCCATTGTCTTCCCTCTTGCCTTTTGTTGTTTTTTCGTGACAAACTCTCAGATCAACAGGATGGCTAGGACATTCAGAATGGCTAGGACATTCAGTACATAGCATGTTATAGGCAGAGAGATGCTATTACATTGTTTTTCTGGTTTTACAAACTCAAACATTTTTACTTTATTATTTTTACTTTTTTTTTTTCTTTTTTTTTTTTTCCCCCCTTCTTCTTTTGAACTACAGTGTTTACAGGCAGTTGCTCTTTGGAAGTCTGAATATCATATGGGTTTATTTATGGTGGTATTTATGGTGAATATACTTGATAGAATTTAAATATGTAGCACATCATAGTACTCTGTTATCATTAAGACATCTGAGGGATCTTTGCACTACTGAGCTCAAAAACTAGGCAACAGACAGACCCTTAAATCCGTACAGATTACCATTACAGCAAGACCAATCAGCTACTAAGTGAATGTCACATTGTTCTTAATGCACTGAACACAAGATCAGAACAAAACCCATTGCTGTACTTCAGATCTGAGCTTAATTTATATCATGAAGTTCCAGGACAGTAAATACATTACTACAATATTATACTTAGCCTAAGCTTATTTTTCTGCTTGCTGATCCTTGAGTTTATTTTTTTAAACACATGATTTCTTATGCATTTCTCTTCCCTCAGAAAGTCTCTCAGCCTTTTATGATACTGAACTGCAGCTAAAAAGACCCTTCTGATCTGGTTCCAAGAGTGAATTAGAAGAGAGCTCTGCACAGACAAGCAAAACCTGACATCCAGTCTCCCTTAGCTATGTTTTTCTGTACTTCTAAATTTTAACCATTATCACTCATTTATTGTAACCTCCTGTGGCTTTTGATATACACAGAGCTTCTTCGCTTGTCTCCACAGATTTCTCATGACTCTCTACTTCTGCTCACAACTGTGCCCCTCCCTTCTTCCTTATTATTATACCTTTTCTTTTCATGGTGAACCACCCACGAACTGTGTCAGAATCTCAAAATAAGAAACGGAGCTTGCTGAATCAGCAAGTGCCTTGGAAAATATCATTGAAAAGTACTTTGCTTCTAGGGCAAAGAAGAAAAAAGCTTATTCCTTGCCCAAACATCCAGATTACACTTCTTAGACTCCTTATGGTTTCATTTATTCACTAGTTGTATCTGTTTAATATTTCTATTGAAGTATGTCTTGATTAAATATCCCTTCAGTTAACTTTGTTTGGTATCTCTAGAAGATTGGACTGGACTCTTACAGCTTATTCCTGTACCTGATTATTTGTGCAGAGGGTATGCCAGGAGGGCTTTGCTCATCAACATGGCATGGTGACTTCCCTTTTTCTTTGAAAATACTTGTGTTTAAAGCAGAATTTGAATGGCAGCACTGAATCAAAAAGGCCAGTCATTATCTCCCCCTGGGCCTAGCTCTATTAAGGAACTTTGAGAGCAGACAGGAATTTCAGTGACTGCAAAGCTGAGCCCTTAGCATTTTTTACCATCTTACAGAGTTATGTTATGTTCATTGTTAGCTTACTTCACCAACTTGCTTTGCCACCAGAGGGCAGAGGCTTATGTCACTCAATTTCATGTACTGTCATAAGAGAATGTCACAGAACTTTAATGGGGAAATTTATCATGGTTTAAAAAACAGGGTGAAAAATGAAATCCTATTAACTATTTTTAAATGACTTTAAGCTAAAAATCCAAACACAACAACAAAACTGTCATCTCTCCTGCAATGTATACCCTGCTATGGGTTGTTTATAAGGCTTTAAATACTATGCAGTTATGCAAAATGTAGGCTATATGAAAAAAAAAATCATGTATACATTGCAATTTAAGTAAAGCATATTCTAACAAAGTATAGATTTCTGTGTAGTGATTTCTACGCCACAACTTTTTCCAATGCCTTCTTAAAGATAGTGGTAGACATGGTGGGAGGAGATAGAGCACATTTATAAGGCTTTGTTATTTTGAAAAATGTGTCAAGCCAAGATACTGGAACCTTTATGTAAACAGGGTCAGTTTCAATGCAGTAAACAGGTAGATTTTGGAGTGGGAAGGTGTTAGGAATCCAAAACTATCATGCTAATTTTATGAAAAGTCACACTTTGAGTGTAAAATACTTCATGGCTCCCTTTTCTTTGTATTATTATTATACATGTATGATAAAGATAGAGCTAGAATTGTTCAAAATTATGTCGGTTTGATTAGCAAATGCTTCTTGTGAAATACACATTGTTAGACATTTACCAGTATAAAACTCACACTCAGTATAAAACTTCACACCTATACACAATCTCTTTAATTATCACTTGTACTTTACTGGAAAAAGAACAATGACTTGAGTTTGTATCCTTAGAACAGCAAAAAGATGAGAAAAAAATTATCTGCAACTTGTTCTAATCTTAAATGCTTCAGAATTTTTGTCAGCAAGGAGTTTAAAAAGCAGTAGTTTAGTAATATTATTTAGCTGGCAGAAATGAGTAAATATGCCACTATAGGCATAAATAGGACTTCTTTTAGGAGATATAGTATTAGAAACAACGCACATGTGATGCTCTGACCTGCTGTCATTACAACACACTGCTGGCTCATGGCTGATGGGAATGATTACATGAAAAAAATCAGGCTCCCTGTTTTCACACTGGGGTAATTTCCATTTGCATACACTGACTTTCACCACATCAAAACTTGCTATAAATGGAAGTTGATAGAACTATGATTTAATGATTTGTCAGTTTGGATTTTTTGCCCTTGTTTTCTACTGCTGCTTCATGAAAGAAGAAAACAAAACAAAACAAAACAACACATATTCTCAAAATAGCAGCCTGTATATCTTGGCTATAATTAAATTCAGAGGTAAAAATGTTTCTGTAGATTATCAACTAATTTAACTATTAAAATGAAACCTCCCATACCCATAAGTGATATATTTGTCATTAACATACTTTGCTTCAAAAGAGCAAGAATTTCTCTTTCCTTTTCCAGGTATTGCAGCTGTAAACCAAAAGTAGTTCTTGCCTTTCTCAGACAGTTTTTCTTAAGCATTGAGTTAGTAAAAGGCTAAGCAAGCAAGGGGGGAGAAGTTAATGCTCTTTGCAATTTAGTTAGAACACATTCTAACAAAGTACAGATTTCTGTATAGTGATATCACTGTCATGTCCTTTCTCCCATGCATTCTTAAAGATACTGGTAGACACAATTGGTAGGAAGAAGTACAGCACAAATACCTGCACATTTGCAAGCTTAGCAAACTGATGGTGATAATTGTGGTTATCAAGGACAGCATGAAGGAGGTAGTATAAAAATTCTAGTAAGATAACTGATTTTACATATTGATCTGTCAAAAATGAACCCGTAAGAGCAGGGGAAATAAACCAACGGCCTTTTCTCTGCTTTAAAGATTTTGAGAAAAAGTAATCAGAAAAAAAAAAAATTCTTCTCTCTGGGTAAGCAGATTTCATATTCTAGAAGCTGCTATTACAGGTCTCCTAATAGGTGCCTGTATATGAAAAATATTTAAATGTTTCCAGAAATCTCAGGAACAACATTAAATGCAATATGAAGGCCTATGAGATATAGTCTATAGAAGTTAATTTAGCATGGTCACACTTTACCATTGAAATTTCAGATGGAATAAATACCAAGCTAAACACATTTGCATAGCATGGGTACTACTGCTTCATGTTAATCTAGCTAAAGTGAGCTGGATATAAGTAACATAAATTATTTATTTTGATATTTACAATACCACTCAGGATGGTACACCAAAAAATAACTTGTACAGGAAATGTTTGAAATAGCTATGCCACTCTATCAGAAAAAAAAAAAAAAAAAAAAAGTTATTTTCACAATTGCAAGGACAAACAGCTTACTAATTTCACATTTAACACAGATCTTGAATGGCACATTTATAAAGCAGTGCACATGTGGTACACAAATATTATCGGTACTACAAAATACTACTGACTTGATTTCATAACTATCTTGGACAGAAACAATTTTTAATATATTTTTATGCAGCCACAGTTGAGGTTACAGCTGCACAGAGTATTTCCAACCAAACTCTAGAATATCAGAAAACTCAGTCTTATTATTACTACATCTAAAATCAGGCCAATTGGATTTACTAGCACTAGTGAATTTGCAATTCAGGATTTACCATGGAAATTCCATGAGTTTTACAGGCCTAGCTAAAGACAGAAAAACACAGCTAATATAGAGGTTCCAGAGAATCAGCTTTCCCTCTTTCCTAAGTCCAAGTTTGACTTACATGAACATAGGCCTGACCCAAAACACAACATTTGGAACATAGTGGGAATGGATGACTTGAACCTATACTACTATTTAGAGAATGTGTGTTAACAACTGCCAACACCATGGACTGACTGGGCTGCCAGTCCTTAACTGGTCTTAAAAGGATATTGGTCTCAGCTGCTTCAAAGACAGCTGAGGTTCTTGTTCTTTGCTTGTGAAAATTCAAATCTATCACTCCCACTTCTCAAATGTACATCTTAGCCACCAGAGTGTCGAAAAGCTACTTATAGAAATTACAAAAATCAGGCCCAGTATATGTTAGTTTTGGATTAGAATGAGTCAGGAACTCTATTTGCGTAGTTTCCAAATATAAAACCTTGCAATATACACCTGAAGCTCTTCAGTCACTGTTTTTCTGATGTCAGGAGGTGGCACATTTAGCTGTAAAAATCAATTGTGAATTCCCACAGATTTCAACTGGGGCAGGTTATCACTGCAGCACAGTAACACCAAAGACAAAGAAATAATATACTGTATTTTCCTTTTATAGCTGGATTAATTTGTACATTATTCACATTTTTAAATGTCATTTTTCTATCCAGAAGGTCAGCTATCATTCTCATACCCTTTGAATAAGACAGCTGTGAAGGGGACTGATGAAAAAAGTCTGTCATTTTAATGAAGTTTCCGTTCTTGATTAGTTTTCTCCAAGAATCTTGCACATGCAGAATACCTTACAGCTAGGTCTGACTCCTGGTCATTAGTTCTGCAAGTATAGAAGACATCCATAACCCCTCACAACAATGTAAAAGACATTTTTCTGATTAATAAAATCTGACAGTTTTATTAATCTTTTGGCAATTTAATATGCCTTTATATTGGGCTTTTTCTCCTCATACTACTCTCTTCAGACTTGTTAATTTCTTTGTACCATTTGCAAAAATCTAAGTTGTAACCTTCCTTCCACAAAGATTTAATATCAATGAGGCTGTAAACAGCAAAGAAGGACCTGTTACAAATTTGGGGAAGGGAAAGGGAAGGTACAGATACTGCTGTGAAAAAATAGCGGGTAGTTTCAGTGAGAAATAAAACTATGTGAGTTATAAAACTACCGAGAACTAAAATTATGCCAGTATTACAGCTCAGCAAATTTGAATATAAGTCATTCAAACAGTGTTAGATAACTCATATCTGTATTCTAATACACATAAATTTGAGCATTTTCAAGTAATAAATTGAATTCACAAAGTGCTTTATAAAATTTTTTCAACTGCAAAGCTTCTCTTTATGGGAAGTGATGATTTTAGACATTTTTTTGCTATGTCAAATTAAACTGAAACTGTTGAAATGATTTAATTTTGACAAGATCCTGCCAAGGCTGTTAGGTCTGTGCACTTACAAGTTCTGACCTAATATCATTTTTATCCTTTCTTGTCATGCTGTTAGTTCCACTGAAAAATTTTTTTTGCACTTATATGTTGAATGATTTTTAACAATGAACTTCAGGGTTGTTGTCTTAAGTCTTTCATTGCTTCAACCAAAGATAAATTAATGTGATGCACTAAAAAATTTCAACAATTGCTGCTTCAAGAGGCAATATAGAAGCTACGTGCTAATTGGCATAGCTCATGCATTTACCTAGGACATTGATCTTATCACCACAAATGAAAAAAAACACATACACACACAAAAAGAAAACATCTAAGTGCAGAATAAAATTAAGGCAAAATAAACCACTTAAATCCAATAGCATAGAAGCATAAACTACTAGAAGGATCATTGAGAAATCTCCCTTTTTTTTTTTCCCCGAGACTTGATTTTACCTAACTTATGGGTACACTTTCAAAGAAAAATATATCTAATGTATTCAATTCATTTCAATAATTTACTTTTTGTAACTGGAATATATTTAATTTCACAAGGTACAATTAGAAACAATGCAAGAATGAGGTATCAATGGCTAGCACATGAACATTTTAGAAAACAGAACATTAAGAAGATTCCAAGTATTTTCTACTTCCAAGAGTTTTCAAAACTAAAAATGAACCAGAAATATAATTGGATTCATATTTTTCAACCTTACCTAAACAAAGACTTCTGCCTGAGAATAATAGCAATTGTTGATGTTTACAACACTATTCCTTTTAAATACCTCATGAAAGAATCAATTTGAGATTGAAGTCAACTCCAGATACAAATCCCTAGTTTGCAAGAATTTCCCTTGAAAATCTGGAAAATGCTGACCTGTTACAGCTTTGAGTCTTGAGGCATTAGGAGTCTATAATACAATACTATAATCTTTTTTTTTTTTTTTTTAAGGAATCAATCATAATGATGTAGACCAACAATGACAATAATTTTACCAAGAACAGAAGATAGCTGGGAGATTCTATAAAACATTAAAAGATGATAATCATGTGGCAAGTGTCACATAAGGACAAGAAAAGCAAGTCATAGCAAATTTCACCCATCACTGAATTAATTAAAAAAAAAAAAAGGCAAACAAAAACCAATGAATCATTACAACAGCTTCTATGCAGTAGAGTTCAGAAGGTTATGTTTCAGCAGCATGTGTTCTTTTCACCCTCATTATAAGTCTCCTTGTAAGGATATGACATTCATTTAAGGTTACTATGCTTGTGTTCCTAATTACAGAAATTCACATTTTCTTTCAAAGTTTGTGCAATGTGAGCTTTTAACTTTCTAGATATTATTCTAAGTAAAGAGAAAAAAATGGTGCCTGAACTTTGGTCGTAGTTGAGACCATAGTATCCCTAATTTTACAAATAAAAATCTACAGGGTGTTTAAATCTACATTTAATCAAAGCAAAATTCACCATGGTTAAGTAAACTGGGACCAAATATCTGTTGTCCTCCAGGATTTAAGAATAATTTACTTCTGTGCTAAGTTAGTCTAATGCATCATCACAAGACAAGTTTTAATCCACAGAGCAACAGCGACCAGAATATGCCTCATAGTAGAGACTGAGGCTGACTGAACTATGTTATGGCTTTTAGGTTACATGTATATATAAGTTGCACACAGTAGCTTCTGTTTTAATTATTAATTCTGAATTATCCCATATTCTTCAACAGTGCTTTGTCAACCCAGTATTGTTATCAAAATTCTACAGACCTGGAGTGGGTGCTTATGAAGGATTTGGGGCAAGGATCCTAGGTGTGCCTAAACACTATGTAAGAAAAGATTCCCAAAATAAACCAGGTCATGCCATACTCCTGATCTTTTGCTAGACTAACCTCTAATACAATATTGCTTGAAAGCTTGTTCTCTAATCTTACCACTAGCTGGGGATTGACAAAGCTATTATACATGTATACCTCCAAAAACTCTTGGCAAGACTTTGGTCAACCAAGGATATGACCTAGTTTAGCTCACAATTTCTTTTCTGCTGCCAGAACAATGCAAAGAGTACAGGATCATTCTTGATCTTTTCTTGGGGCTATTTTCTCCTACGAATGCTTCCAAGATTGGTCAGAAAACAGATCATTCAGGAGATTCTGTTAAACCAATGGTAAACAGATAGCAAACAAATGGTCAGTCCAGTAATTTCTAAATTACCTGTAGCCCTCTATTTTGGAACAGTGAGTGGCCAGAGGCTCTATTCCAAATCTCAGCTTCCTTTTTTTAACTTTGATTCAGTTAAATGTGATCTGGTAAAAAAACAAAACAAAACAAAACAAAAACAAACAAACAAACATAAGTGAACTCTGTCCTTTCCCTACAGCATTCTTTTTTCTTCCTTGATAGGCAAAAGACCCAGACCCACCAAACAAAGTAGAATGTATTATTATTTTGCTCCCAAAAATGTCCCCAAAAAGAAAGTAGAAATAGGATTTTTTTTTTTTTTTACGTCAAATTAACTATAAATATTCTTGAATAATCAAAATGCATCTCTATACAAAATGTTGTCACATTATCATTAATATTCATATAACATAGCAACATCCCATTCAGCAAGGTTAAGCATATGTAAAACGTAATTTAAGTTTGAAAATAGCAGCAATTACTATAACGGTGCTTGTAAATCCATACGGTAGCCAATGCTGAGATGTTTAGTTGATATTGAGTTGCTTAGTCTCTTTGCATTTCACCATATTACTCATTTATAATCATAGATTCTACTTTTCCCTTTCATATATTTAGGCTTTATCTATAATTACAGTTTTATATACGAAGGTAAGTTTTCAATATGAAAACATTTTTGAAGTAGTTACAGCACAGCATTCTTTAGAAACATAGAATCATAGAATATCCTGAGTTGGAAGGGACCCTTAAGGATCATCAAGTCCAACTCTTGACACTGCACAGGTCTATCTAAAAGTTCAGACCATGTGACTAAGTGCACAGTCCAATCTCTTCTTAAATTCAGACGGGCTCGGTGCAGTGACCACTTCCCTGGGGAGCCTGTTCCAGTGTGCAACCACCCTCTCTGTGAAGAACCCCCTCCTGATGTCAAGCCTAAATTTCCCCTGCCTCAGCTTAACCCCGTTCCCGCAGGTCCTGTCACTGGTGTTAATGGAGAAAAGGTCTCCTGCCTCTCGACACCCCCTTACGAGGAAGTTGTAGACTGTGATGAGGTCTCCCCTCAGCCTCCTCTTCTCCAGGCTGAACAGGCCCAGTGACCTCAGCTGTTCTTCGTACGTCTTCCCCTCCAGGCCTTTCACCATCTTCGTAGCCCTCCTCTGGACACTTTCCAACAGTTTCATGTCCTTTTTATACTGTGGTGCCCAGAACTGCACACAGTACTCGAGGTGAGGCCGCACCAGCGCAGAGTAGAGCGGGACAATCACCTCCCTTGACCTACTAGCGATGCCGTGCTTGATGCACCCCAGGACACAGTTGGCCCTCCTGGCTGCCAGGGCACACTGCTGGCTCATATTCAACTTGCTGTCTACCACGACCCCCAGATCCCTCTCTTCTAGGCTGCTCTCCAGCGTCTCATCGCCCAGTCTGTACGTGCAGCCAGGGTTTCCCCGTCCCAGGTGCAGGACCCGGCACTTGCTCTTATTGAACTTCATGTGGTTGGTGATTGCCCAGCTCTCCAACCTATCCAGATCCCTCTGCAAGGCCTTTACACCCTCATTCGAGTCCACAACTCCTCCAAGTTTGGTGTCATCAGCAAACTTGCTCAAAATACCTTCTATTCCAGATCATTTATAAAAATATTAAAAAGTACCGGCCCTAAAATGGAGCCTTGAGGGACCCCACTGGTGACTGCCCATCAGCCTGACACAGCCCCATTTACCATAACCCTTTGGGCCCTGCCCGTTAGCCAATTGCTCACCCATCGTATGATGTTTTTATTTAGCTGTATGGTGGACATTTTGTCCAGTAGGATCCTATGGGAAACCGTGTCAAAAGCCTTGCTGAAGTCCAAAAAAATCACATCAGCTGGTTTCCCTTGGTCCACCATACGGGTGATCTTATCATAAAAGGAAATCAGGTTAGTTAGGCAGGACCTACCCTTCACAAACCCATGCTGGGGTTTGTGAACATGGGGTTTATGAACATGGGTTCATATTACAAAATAAAAACAAAATTTTCATTTTCCTTAAGAAAAAGCACGTGTTTATCAATTTCTGTAATAAAGGTCAGTTTTTGTAGATCTCTCTTTTGAGTTAAATACCTAATTGTCGTGTCTACCATAAAAACTCTTCCCTTAAATTCTTAACTAATCTGCATAGAGACAAGGTATCATATGTCAATAGGGGGAGGAAGTCATATAGTTATCATCTGTCAGTCTTGTGCACCAAGCAAAGCAAAACACTGGGATCTTTAGAGAAAGAAAGGAAATCAGGACAGCAGAAGCAACTTGGGTTTACGCAAAAGCATTGCAAACTTCATAATAATATGAACAGCGCTCTGGAAACAAAAAGTGCCCACCTTTGTAGGAATTTAACATAATAAAACAGCATAAAACCTTATGGAAGAGGAAGGTGATATTCATTTTAAACAAAATTGATTCTAGCCATTCATTCTCATTCTCCTGAGTTTCACTAACATTCTCATATTTCCATACTCACAAGCATCATGATGGGTGTTTATCTGTGGTCTAGTCAAGATCCTTGTATGGAGGACAAGTGATGGCCAGTATCAAGACCTTGCTACATCTCTTCAGTTTCTCTTGGTTGCTGGCAATGAACTGTTTTTTTGGGGCTCGTGTTTTAATCCTGTCACCAGCTACACAATAAATACATCACAGTCTTCACTATTGTTCTGAGGCCAGGTCCACTGCTACTCTTTCTTCATTTTGGGTATCTTTATGAGTATAGTCTATCTTCCTGCTGGGATAACAAGAAGGAAGTACTCATGTGATGAGCTGTTACCATGTTTCTATCTTCTTGTTATCAGAAGTTTCCTGCTGACAGTTCATCTGTGGCCTGACCTTACTGAAGCCTAAGCCTTCTAGTCATGCTGCAAAGAAACAAATTCATTGGTGTTTACTAGTTTTAATGCTATCTGTCAAGTCCTTGTTTATTGACACAGACATTTTATTTTATTCTTATTTTTTGTTTGCTTCTGATGGTGCTTTCATGATTAGGTATTTTCATTCACAATAAATGATGAAATCTTAATATTTTTACAAGTCTCTCTGCTTGTCAGCTCTAAGCAGATGATAATAATGTTCAAAAATGTGAATCTCATTCAGTTAAAAAACAGATCTGTGTTTAAGTTAAAAAGGAGTGATCCTTTTTTAACAGACATCTTCACAGCACAGCAGTCACCTTTCTCCATGTGCACATCAAAACCCAAATCTGCTTGCATTTAGAATCACATAGCTAAAACGACTCAGCTTCATACAGTCACATTAAACATCACATGGGTCCCTTACACCACTTCTTAGAATGTGGAATGAAAGAGCAAAAAAGGGAAAAGGATCAGCATAAAGTACTTCCCAGGACAGAATGACAAACTATTCTGCTCTGTGTAAAATTTGAACTTCAATTAATTGTTAAGAGAGAATCATTCTCCTAATGAAAACCCTAATTAAGTTACTTAAAAATATGATCAACCTACTTTCTGTTTTAAAAAACAAAACACTAGACATCTGGCTAGTGTTGTGGATTAAGCTTCACTGATTTCACTGGTTTTAGCGGGCCTAAATAATTTTAAAATTAGGAAGGATATGTAACAAACCACTGAAACATTGATCCTTTTTACAGTACAACTTAAAATCTGAACACTGTCCCATTTATACCTGTGTCCTGCACCAAGCAAATGGAACAATACAAGCATAATTATTGTTATGGTAACAATTTCAATTTTAAAATTTAGACTCCAAATTAGTTTAATATTGTAGACTAGAGATGTTAAATTTCTGCTAGCTATATCAATTGTCCATAAGCATGTTCATGTGATTATACAAGGAAAAAAAATAAAATATAGGACATCGGGTCTAGAGTTGTGTATAAGTCTATCACAACACGGACAAGCAATTACTAGAGCTAATATGTTTTCTTGTTCACTGCTACCAAAGAAAACAAATAAAATAGAAAACATTACTTCCCACATATCATGCAAGTTTATATAAAAAGGAGATACCTATCTATCTTGTGCATAGAAAGTCCAGTTAATAACCAAACAAAAATATTTTATGCATCATGCGGTCCTTCACGTAACTTTCTCTTTAGAAGGGTAGGGAGGAAGAAAGGGAATAAGGGAGGTATGGTTTCTCTTAATTTACTTTTGCTGTAAGGTCTAATACATGGTTCTGTGGATGGCAGATTGCTGCAGGGCGCTCATTCTTTATGTTGCTTATGCTTTTACGTAATTGCCAAGGATGCCTAGGGCTCAGCATAGGTACTTCTTCATCTAAACTATGAATCTAAATAAATACAGGGATCTCACAAGCCTCTGACTTTGCATTCTCCTGGGAGTTTCTCCTTATTGTTCTTTATGAAATGTGTATTCTTGTAACCTGTAATTCAGCATTTTACCTGTGTGCATTTGTTTGCATTTTGCAGCAGTATGTCAATTTAGCTTAGTTCTGAAGATCTCTATATTTTAGAGAATGTGAGATTTTACAAAGAGCATTTTTTATACAGTGCCTCCTTGGATTACTTTGGCCTACATTCACTGAAGTAAATGAGAAGTCTAAGAGGGACATTAATGGTAATAGAATGAGAAGACAGTACCTCATATCAGTTCCTATGGTGAGACTCTTTGAGAACAGCTTCCCCTGAAACTTCTTATGTCCCCTTCAGAAATGCAGAAAACCCAAAGACGCGATATTTTCCTGAGCAAAACACATACTCCTTCTTCCAATATTTTTTAAAAATAGATACACAGATGTTTTTAGTCTTCAAATTATGAAAAGGATACTGACCAAAGTACACATGGCATCCTGACAATTCACTGTGCAGTGCTCTTAGGAGGAAGGTCCTATTGCAAAGCATGTGATCACGGCCCAGAAGGTAATTCCCTATCCTATGAACCTATCCAGCATGATAGAGTAAACAAAACTGAAATTAATTTTGTAGAAGGAGGGTAAAGAAAAGCTCTTTCCACCATCTTTAGGCCATCTTTGCCACCACCAAGAACTTCTACTTCATTCAAAGGAGCTGAAGGCTTTGGTCATGGGAAAGATGCACCAATCCTTAGTACTCCTGTAATACAATGGACACTGTGTTGCTGGGTCAGTGCTAACTGCACTAGAACAAAGCATCACACAGAGAAGACTTAATGATGGCTCAGTGTTGAAACTGAGAGAAGTAAGGAAATTTGCATATATTTCCTTTTTTTTTCTTTGGCATTTCATTTTTATTCAACTGTCAGTCTCCCACAAGCCTTACTGGTACTTTTATGGGTTCCAGAATTTCAGACTAGTTCAGTGCAATGAATCTTTGCACTAACAGGTTTACAGAAGTAGAAAATAATATAGGGCAGAGCTTTAGCAACACAGTAAAAAGTGACGTCCAATAAATTAATTACTTTCTGTAGTAATCATTTGCTGCGTACACAGCAATGAGCTTATATATTAGTGTAAAAAGCCTGTGATATCATTCAATGGAAATTGATATCTATTGTCAGCTTAACTAATGAAATTTTGTTTCTGGTTAGTTTTAATATAGGTCAAAGAAATAAGCTAGAAAAGATAATTAAACACTGTGGCAGTTTATTTAGAGAACAAAAAATTAAAATTCAGGCAGCTTGTAGTTTTGAAGTTGGGTATTTCATAATGATTGCCTTTCTTTGGGGAGCATATGCCCATGAGTACCACCTTAGTGTTGTACAGTAAAGCCTAGAGCAATAAATGAAAAGAAAAATCAGTGTAGGAAGAAACTGCAACTAATAAATATTTGATCAGATACACAAATTCACACAGTTTGATAATGCCCTGAGGAATTTGCCATCATTTATTAACTACTGCAATGTAAATGTACGGTATTATGTTTCTTTAGAAACATCAAGACAATAAACAGCTATTAATCTTTTCAATCAAATATTATTTTTTTTCCAGAAGATATACATCTGAAATACTATCAGATTTATTTGTGTGGATAAAAATGATAGAGAGGTGCTCCTGCAGTATAGAAGGTGTAGAGTTCTTCATTTTCTTCTGAATAATTATACAGTTTTAATACGGGAATAAAAAGGTTTTCCACAATTAAATTACTTTGCAAAAAATCAATTCTACAGTAGAAAATATCATCTTGACCAGGAAAACACCTGGGCAATTATTTTGATTTTTTAGATATTAAATACTACTTTAACAGAACACGTACAGGGTAGCATTCATTGAACTCCTGAGTAGTCAGAAGAGTAGCGCCACTCAATTACAGTGGATTGTAAACCACCAAATACATTTATCAGAGTTAGCTTCATAACACTGGAATACTAAGCTACTACTGTGGTAACAGAACCTTTTTAGTTTCTAGTTGTGATAGCGTAGGTCAGATAGTGCTCTTGAATATCTTACCTTGCTTTAAGGTAGTAAAGGTATTCATCACACTGAAATGTATGAGTCTGCTAAGAGAAAAAAACACTGCTTAGATTGATCTTAAGAGAGAGAATAACTAAGTGTTTGTGATACGGGACACATCATCACAGAAAGACACTGAAAAAAACTGTGGGTGTTAGGCAGTAAGGTGAGCTTAAAGAAAGATTTTTCTATTACTGTTTTTGGAAGGGGAAGGAAAAGACCTTACTTGTTCATTAGTTCTTAGGATGGATTAGAATTGAAGACATCCTGCATTAACACGTAGCATATGTAAGAATCTAGGGAGTCTTGATGTTTTAACGTGGATTTTTCTCTATGCCTTTAAAGATATTCAGTAGTTACACATATCATGATACTTGTTATCCATATCACGTCACCTTTTACCCTTTTAGTTATTCCTTTAGGGGTGCTTAAAAGAGGAAAGATGTTTCTTTTGAGTCATTCTAAAATATAGTCATGAACATAAATGCGTTCCAGTCAGAATAAATACATCGTAAACTGAACAGCACATAAAAATATTCATCATCTTCACATTTCTGAAACGTACACTTTTCTCCCTATGAACCCTGTATGGTCTATAAAGCAAATAAAAATATTCATCATCTTCGCATTTCTAAAATGTATACTTTTCTCCCTATGAACCTGCTATGGTCTATGTCTGCAGGAAGCAACGTAGTAAACACCCAGCTTCTGTGAAACTAAAATTGCTGTACGTGGCTGGACTTCTCTTTAAAAATCAGGTAACTTTGGGAAAACCTAAGTGGTGTTAGGTAGAACTTACTGTATGAATTGGTGTATATATTAGCAAGTTTTCATACAATTCAAATTACAATTGTGATATTGAAACATAGTTAATCATATGCCATTTTTTAAGGAAAAAGAATGGTTAACATTTTCTTCACAGTATCTAAGTTACTGAAGCCCTCAGGCAGAGCATTTTAGTTTGTTAAATTATAATCTATGAAATTATTTGAATACGGAGTTTATCCTCCAAATTGCACCTCTGTCAGAACTGGTATTAGCACAAGAGACCTTAAACATATTTTAATTCATTGTACATAGGGTAAAGGTTTTAGGGATTAATATTAACTAAAGAAATTGCAAATGCTTTGAAATATTTCTACTCCTCTTAAACTTGCAGTAAAAAATCTGACTACCAATGATGAAATAATAATAAAAAATCTGGTTCCACTGATCATCATGCACAGAAAAAAGGAAAAATTAATGCAGATGAAACATTCTTATTTGAGCTATGCAAGCTTCATAGACTAATTCTTACAGATGCCTGCAGATATTATGTTGGTATGGTTGGGGCACAGGTAATAAATGGTACATTCTGCAGTATTCTTCATTTGTTTTAAATACAAAATATTTATATTTTGTCTGCAATTGAAATCTTTTGCAATCATTTTTCATTTAAACTTTTCTTGGCTTCATGAATGAGTTAGAGTCCATGATCATTGATATTCAGATATTAAGGAATCTGCCTTGATTGGTTACCTCAAGCATGAAGAGGAATAATTCAAAGTTAGAAATAGTATTTAAAGGGCATGAATTTAAACTGGTTAAAAATATTAGTATTTTGTCAACTCCCTGTGAATACTATACAAATAAAATATCTGTCCATTTCATTTTTCCTAGAACTATAAATTACATTAATACGTTGTCACATACTGAAGATTCATTCCTAAATTTCTCAAAAACATGGGAAAGATAGACTTCTGGAGTAACTCCCTGCAGGGCCTCAAGGGGAGGTGCCGAAGTGAGACTCCTCAAATGGGGGCGGACCCCCTGCCCTGTCCCCGTCGGGCAGAGGGAGGGGATCTGGGAGCTGAGGAGGAATGGAAACAGGTCCCTGCTCGACATCGCAGGCGATGCTCTCCCCTTCCGGCCCCACCTTCCCAGGTGCCCTTACACAACAGGTTTGAGGCCCTAGAGATTGAGAGGCCGGTGTGTGAGGAAGAGGTAGCAAATGTTCCCAGGAGGATGCCTGGGGTGAGGAGGTCGACTCCGCGCCTCAGGACTGCCTCCACCAAGAAAGACAGGAGGGTTATTGTTGTTGGTGACTCGATTCTTAGGGGAACAGAGGGCCCTATTTGTCGGCCTGACCCTACCCGTAGGGAAGTCTGCTGTCTCCCTGGGGCCAGGGTCAGGGACGTTGCCAGGAAGCTTCCTAACCTGGTACGCCCCTCTGATTATTACCCCCTTTTGATAGTCCAGGCGGGCAGTGATAACATCGAAGAGAGGAGCCTCAAGGCTATCAAAAGGGACTTTAGGGGAATGGGTCGGTTAGTGGATGGAGCGGGAGTGCAGGTGGTGTTTTCGTCCATTCCTATGGTGGCAGGGAGGGGTTCAGAGAGGACACGGAAAGCCCACCTGTTAAACACGTGGCTCCGGGGCTGGTGCCAACGCAGAAATTTTGTTTTTTTTGATCATGGGGCACTTTACTCAGCACCTGGCCTGATGGCCGCAGACGGGTCCCTATCTTTTAGGGGAAAAAGGATCCTGGGCCAGGAACTGGCAGGGCTCATTGAGAGGGCTTTAAACTAGGTAGGAAGGGGGATGGGGCTGAGGCTAGGATTGTTGGGGCTGTGCCAGGGGGAACAATGGCAAGGCCGGATGATAAGGCAATGGCCCAGCTGAAGTGCATCTACACCAATGCACGCAGCATGGGTAACAAACAGGAGGAGCTGGAAGCCATCGTGCGGCAGGCAGGCTACGACTTGGTTGCCATCACGGAGACGTGGTGGGACCAGTCTCATGACTGGAGTGCTGCAATGCCTGGCTATAAGCTCTATAGAAGGGACAGGCAGCATGGAAGGGGTGGTGGTGTGGCTCTCTATATTAGAGAGTCTTTCGAGGTTGTAGAACTCGAGGTTGGGAATGACAAGGTCGAGTCCCTTTGGGTTAGGATCGGCAGGGACAACAAGGCTAGTGTCCTGGTCGGGGTCTGCTATAGACCGCCGAACCAGGATGAGGAGACGGATGAGGAATTCTACAGGCAGCTGACAGAGGTTGCAAAATCATCAGCTCTTGTACTCGTGGGGGACTTCAACTTCCCTGACATATCCTGGAAGCACAACACAGCCCTGAGAAAGCAGTCTAGGAGGTTTCTGGAGAGCGCGGAAGATAGCTTCCTGACGCAGCTGGTTAGTGAGCCTACCAGGGGAGGTGCCCCGCTAGACCTTCTCTTCACAAACAGAGAAGGACTGGTGGAGGACGTGATCGTCGGGAGCTGTCTCGGGCAGAGTGACCACGCAATGGTGGAGTTCACTATTCTTGGCGAGGCCAGGAAGGGGACCAGTAAAACCGCTGTATTGGACTTTCGGAGGGCTGACTTTGAGCTGCTCAGGACACTAGTTGGTGGAGTCCCTTGGGAGGCGATTCTGAAGGGCAGAGGGGTCCAGGAAGGCTGGGCGCTCTTCAAGAGGGAAGTCTTAATGGCACAGGAACGGTCTGTACCCACGTGCCCAAAGGCGAGCTGGCAGGGAAGAAGACCAGCCTGGCTCAACAGAGAATTGTGGCTTGATCTTAGGAGGAAAAAGAGGGTTTATAAGCTTTGGAAAAGTGGGCAGGCCACTAAGGAGGACTTTAAAGAAGTAGCGAGGCTGTGCAGGGACAAAATTAGGAAGGCCAAAGCTCATCTGGAGCTCAATCTGGCTACTGCCGTTAAAGATAACAAAAAACGTTTCTATAAATACATCAACACTAAAAGGAGGACTAAGGAGAATCTCCATCCTTTACTGGATGCGGGGGGAAACTTAGTTACAAGAGATGAGGAAAAGGCGGAGGTGCTCAATGCCTTCTTTGCCTCAGTCTTTAGCGGCAATACCGGATGTTCTCTGGATACTCAGTACCCTGAGCTGGTGGAAGGGGATGGGGAGCAGGATGTGGCCCTCATTATCCATGAAGAACTGGTTGGTGACCTGCTACGGCACTTAGATGTGCACAAGTCGATGGGGCCGGATGGGATCCACCCAAGGGTACTGAGGGAACTGGCAGAGGAGCTGGCCAAGCCACTGTCCATCATTTATCAACAATCCTGGCTATCGGGGGAGGTCCCAATCGACTGGCGGCTAGCAAACGTGACGCCCATCTACAAGAAGGGCCGGAGGGCAGACCCGGGAAACTACAGGCCTGTCAGTTTGACCTCAGTGCCAGGAAAGCTCATGGAGCAGATCCTCCTGAGAGTCATCATGCAGCACTTGCAGGGGAAGCAGGCGATCAGGCCCAGTCAGCATGGCTTTATGAAAGGCAGGTCATGCCTGACGAACCTGATCTCCTTCTATGACAGAGTGACGCGCTGGGTGGATGAGGGAAAGGCTGTGGATGTGGTCTACCTTGACTTCAGCAAGGCTTTTGACACCGTCTCCCACAACATTCTCCTCAAGAAACTGGCTGCTCTTGGCTTGGACTGGCGCACGCTTCGTTGGGTTAGAAACTGGCTGGATAGCCGGGCCCAAAGAGTCGTGGTGAATGGAGCCAAGTCCAGTTGGAGGCCAGTCACTAGTGGCGTCCCCCAGGGCTCGGTGCTGGGGCCGGTCCTCTTTAATATCTTCATCGATGATCTGGACGAGGGCATCGAGTGCACCCTCAGTAAGTTTGCAGGTGACACCAAGTTAGGTGCGTGTGTCCATCTGCTTGAGGGTAGGAAAGCTCTGCAGGAGGATCTGGATAGGCTGCACCGATGGGCTGAGGTCAACTGCATGAAGTTTAACAAGGCCAAGTGCCGGGTCCTGCACCTGGGGCGCAATAACCCCAAGCAGAGCTACAGGCTGGGAGAGGAATGGTTGGAAAGCTGCCAGGCAGAGAAGGACCTGGGAGTGATGGTGGACAGTCGGCTGAATATGAGCCAGCAGTGTGCTCAGGTGGCCAAGAAGGCCAACGGCATCCTGGCTTGTATTAGGAACAGCGTGACCAGCAGGGCTAGGGAGGTGATCGTCCCCCTGTACTCAGCTCTGGTGAGGCCGCACCTCGAGTACTGTGTTCAGTTTTGGGCCCCTCGCTACAAGAAGGACATCGAGGTGCTTGAGCGGGTGCAGAGAAGGGCGACGAAGCTGGTGAGGGGCCTGGAGAACAAGTCCTACGAGGAGCGGCTGAGGGAGCTGGGCTTGTTCAGCCTGGAGAAGAGGAGGCTCAGGGGCGACCTTATCGCTCTTTTTAGGTACCTCAAGGGAGGCTGTAGCGAGGTGGGGGTTGGCCTGTTCTCCCACGTGCCTGGTGACAGGACGAGGGGGAATGGGCTTAAGTTGAGCCAGGGGAGTTTTAGGTTAGATGTTAGGAAGAACTTCTTCACTGAAAGGGTTGTGAGGCATTGGAACAGGCTGCCCAGGGAAGTGGTGGAGTCACCATCCCTGGAAGTCTTCAAAAGACGTTTAGATGTAGAGCTTAGGGATATGGTTTAGTGGAGGGCTGTTAGCGTTAGGTTGGAGGTTGGACTCGATGACCTTGAGGTCTCTTCCAACCTAGAAAATTCTGTGATTCTGTGACATTAGCAGAGCCTTTTACATGCATTTTTGTGACTGAAGAACCCATCTCCCACTGAAATTCAATATCTACTATGTACTCCTTTTAATTCCAGCAAAGATTCCCCTCAAACTAAATGTATAATTCAGCACTATTTACCGAGACAAAAAGCAATGTGAGAATTTGAATACCCATGCAAAACATATTCCTACAAGTTAATATTTAGTAGTACAAGAGTACAAGAACCTATTGAGGCCAAGCAAAACAATCTTTTAAGGAAATACAACATGAAGGGGCTAATAGCTTTGAACATCTTGTAGAAGGTGGCAGTGCCATTGTCACAGCCTTAAGTATACCCTTTATGAGCCATAATATGCTGATTATTTAGAGAGGAGATCCTTTCACATGAAGATGGCTGGTGCAACTTTCACCGTGCTTATATGCAAAGAAGTCAGTCAAGTTTTTTTTTTCCCCCACTAACTTAACAGTCACACAAGACAAAAATTAAACTGGTGATAGGAGGAGGCACAACAAATGGATTGAACACTTTTTAAAGGTTAGTAGCAGTCTCAGGGCCTAAAAATACTCTTTAAAAGTCACTGTACATGATATGCAATTAGATGGATGAGATTTTGCATAATTTGGCATATGTCAGAGATAAGATTCCCTGCAGAGCCGCTTTGACTGCAGAATATAATAGATATGACCTTTTAGGGTCGTAAAGACAGTAGGACTGTTAAAAATCATACATTTCCAACTATTTAAGAAAAGCCTTAAACACATGAAAATACAAAAATGTGCCATCCCAGTAGCAAACTAAGTTTAGTCAAGAAAAATATGAAACCAAACTCACTTTGATCAGCTAGGTAGTGCAAGGTCCCCAGGGCCCTGGATCTAGCTTTAAACAGGACAGGCCAACACAATCCAATGCTTTATTGTGATTGAGGTTTATTTCAATAACATTTTTAACTGCAGTTTTCTGGAACTCAAAAAAGCAACAGATAATATAAGGAAAGACTAATCATCCTCCTGTAAAAACCTTTACATTTTCTATGCACTTGAGCAAAGGGTGCAAACGATGTGGTTTTAAATTAATATAAATTACTGTACAAATATTAATCTAACTTATTGTCTTCATTTGCCTATCTCTGGTAAACCAGTAGGTATTCAGAGTGAAAAGTCTTTTTTTAAGAATACTCACTATTGGTCAAATAAGGACTTGTAGAATTTAGTCACAGACATTTCCTGGTTTGTTTCCAAGGAATTTTGCATTAGTAGCAAGAATACTTATATACTTTAGTGAAAATCCCATAGTGATCAGACAGACTGGCTAAGGATGATGAAAGCCCACTGAAGGTAATTACAGCCCCTCAGTAAACAATTCAAGAGCAAGTGCAGCTGAAGCTCCCAACTCCACCTGAATGATAAGCTGTAAGTGTAAGTTACTGTGTAAGGCTGGAGAGTTGATAAGAAGATGTTGAAGTTTTCAGGCTATACAGCACTTGTAAAACCAAATGGAGAAAGTTAAGTTTGAAATCAGCTTTCATTTGCTATCTTGTATGGTCTTTATTGCATAATTAAGTGAACAGAACATATCAAATAGGATTTCAGATTACTTTCAGACTATGAGAGTTCTTTTTACATCATTTCTCTTATTCTTGGCATCAGCAGGTTGATAATTATCTGAACTACTCTAAGTAAAATTCACTGTCTTTCTCAGCTTAGTAATGAGATGTGTACAAACTGTGAAAAGGAAGAACACGCTGATCATCTGTCTACCCAATTAGGAACTCAATAATGGTCGTAGAAAGCAAAGGGTAAACTACAAGATCTGAGGAGCTTTGAAAAAATGCATTGACATCTTCACTGCTGCAGCTTCTGCAAAAGCATCATTCTCTCAAAAAGCACATTAAAATGAAAGAAGTGTCAAGACATAGAAGATGTGTTTGGCCTGAGGGCAAGCGCCATCTGGCATTCACGTTTAGAATGAGTGTGAACCAGTAAAATAGAACATTCAGAAATGAATGTTGTAACAAGAAAAATTGTAATGCATTTCAAGAGAAAGTGTAAGAGTGAGAGGCTTTAGATATTTTGTTTTAAACAATGTGCATATTTTTTAAAAGGTTATTGTATGATTTTCAAATATCACTGCACTTCTGTGTATCTATGCATTTTTTCTTAAGCCCTGGTCTCTTTCACTTAGTGACCTATCAGTGCTGGGAACCTCCTTTTTCTTCAAAGGTTTCTGAACTGATCTGGACTACTGATAATTGAGATGTCTTTGAAGACATCATGATGGGAAGAGGATGCATGTTCCACAGCCTGAAAGATGTTTGGCAGTCAGTGAAAATATGGAAACTTTACCGTCAGCAGTGGAACTGGTGTGAAGCAGAATGCTCAAGTTTGTAGGTCAGGTTCTTATAAGAAATCATACAGAGAATGGGTCAAACAGCTGGGAGGGCACTAAATGATCAATGCTATGAACTTAGGAAGTAAACAGAATGCAATCCCAATTTCAAGTGAGCTCTTAAGATGTGAGTATATTAGCTTAAGCTGAATTTTTGCTGTTGCAGTTTGTTTGCTTCTTATACCATAGTCAGCTTGTTTATAGATAGCTTGGGTATCACTGTACTAGATTTAAATCTGTATCCTCATAACTAAATTGAACTGATATAACAACTACAAAAAAAAAAAAAAAAAAAAAAAAGTAAAGAAAAAGACATTTTTCAGTTGCTTGTATGCCAGTCCTAGGAGACTCCATAACAACTGAAAGGAACTGGAAATTCTCATTGTGGGAAATGAATAATTGGCATAACTGTCATTCCTGAGACTTGATGTGATGATTCATGACTTGAATGTTAATATAACTGGTTATTATAAATTCAAAAATGGTAGACTATGTAAAATAGAAATAGATAGGAGAAAATATTCCATATATTCAACATCATACGTCTATCTATTTTAGAATAACTGGTAAGTCAGAAGCATAGGTTTTAGATTCCTCTAAATGAAATTGATAACACCTAGGTAGAAATCTATTAAACACTATCAGATCAGAAAGTGAGATGAGTTCTTTATAAACTGCTTGTTAATGATGTGTTCAAAATAAAGAAAAAAAAAACATTTTTACATAAATTGGGAACTACACATCTGTCTACCTGGTAAAAAAGCAACTTTTTTTTTTTTTTTTTTAAAGGAGAAATTCATCCAACTCAACTATTTTGATCCTCAAAATCATGAATTAAAATGGATTAAAATAGATGGTTAATGGCTGCCTGGGAAACAACCCTCATGACTTAGGTTTAAAAGCATGACAAAGAACAGGATGCAGCTTCTTCCCCATCATCAGACAGAAAAAACACTGTGCAGGGCGGTGTTAATGTGAGGAAGAAAGTCTGCTTGTCAACTTTCCTAAACTGCTGGAAATTATTCATAAAGTAACTACAAGGAAAAAAAATCAATGAAAAATGATCCAATTGAAAGACCTGTGAAATTAAATAGTGGAAGGCCAAAATAATGAGTACAACACAAACTAGTTACTTTAACTATGGCTTCAAATTTGATGAAAGTCCACCCTGGCTGAAGTCAGCAATTTCTAATGCAGGTCAATGAATCAAACAGTAGAAAAGGGAAACTATCAATAGCAATAGGTATCAAGTTGGAGTTTACTGATAAGAAGTTAGAGAAATATCAATCACCTAAGCAGAATGTAGGAAGAGATGTTAGACATTTACTTAGAGCTGGTATTTTATAATCAGGATGCCCAGAGTATCCCTGTCCAAAGGACTTACACAAAAGTACTAATAGCATTAAAGATCACTAGTTCCTAGAATTCTTAGTGCTCCTATGAAATTTCAGATGCCTGGAGGAATGATAATGTTTCATCAATATGAAATAAAAATAAAATAATTAGAGGGGAAGATAGTATTCTTTCAGTCGGGCATGAATCCCATGGAAAATATGGAAACACTAATACGAGAGTCAGTCATCAAAAATTACAGGTATAAAATCATACCTGCCTTGTTTACTGAAATGACAGTCATTAACACATGTTCCGTCTCATCTAATTATCTGGTTTCATTCTTCAACAAAATTTCTGGTTTAGTTGATAAAAGTAACTGAAAAGATGCAATAGCTTTTGTAGACCATTTGAATTAGTACAGTTAAATAATTTGATAGGAAATTAATGCAATATAATACCTATAAATGCAATATAAATACCTATAATATAAATGCAATATAATACCTATAAATAATACCTATAAATACCTAAATAGAAAGAAAACTGACTAATTGAAAGACAAACCAAAACATTGCTGGTGGAGCTCTGCAAATATCAGTACAAATCCTGAAGTTATTCAGTACTTTCACCAATGAAGAGAATAAAAAACTGCTTCTGATATAATCTGTGGATGATGAAAAGGCTACAGAAGATAACTAATAATGGGAGCATAGCAATCTTATATCAATGTACTAATATTCTTTTTATGACAACACTATAACCTCCAAAGCTGAGTGGGTCACATAAGACTGGAATAATGCTGGAACTATGCAGATATAACAAATCAATTTTCAATTGATTCTGAAAAAAAAATAAATTATGAAAATGTTTGTGTTTTTATCCTACCCCAAGCCTGCTATTTTCAGATACAAAAATGTCAGTCTCATTTTGATATGCACAACATTTCAAGTGGTCAGATGTTATATGTTACATGGTTTTGTTGAATTAGAAATTCAAAACATAAAATGCAAAAGCATAGATATAAAATCTGTACTATGTTTGAGAACAATCCAGTATAACATTTTTTGAAAGGTTAGTTGCAGATCAACCATATAATTTTTCACAAAATTCTCTAAATTTCCTAATGCTGTGCAGTTAAGAAACTGCAAATCTCAAAGTTTAAGATTCATCCTTACAGCATTTCTATTTCACACAAAACTAATAGCCTTAAGGACCGTTAGTGCTGCATGGGATATTATCTTCTTTTGTTATTCATTTTATGTTCGCAAAATGTCTTTTGGCACAGGTTGCTGTCTAATAGCATTTATATATTTTTATTACATTTAGTTGACTTCAGAGTAAATGATGTAAGTAAACATACAACTCTGAATTTTCTAATATATTTTCTACTGGGGGCAGAAGCATCATTTGTCTTCACATTTATGTACATAGCACACATCAGCTTACCCATCCAATACATGTCTCAAAAACTACAAACATATCTTACTTCGATAGTGTCCATGAATATTGATACTAAACCTTACCCTAGATATGGCATCCATAGATGCCACACTTCCGTTCTTTTCTTTTCCCTTCTAAAAACTGTCAAACAGAAGACCCAGGAATCCCTACTTAGGATGGAAATGCAAGTGCCTTTCTGCTTCTAGTTACCTGCCAACTTCCTAGTAAACTGAGGACACCTGAGAAAACCATGGACAGTATGTACTTGTGAATGCAACTCTTGTGGCCTATCCAATTCTCTTGTGGTGTGATATAAAGGCATACCTGATAAGCAAACAAGTCCTTCTGGGATTCTTTATCTGAGTTCATATCATTTGCACATTCTGTAATCTTGAGTTGTGAATTCAGTAGAGTGATATGGATCTTCCTCATTCTTTATTTCTCCTTCTACATATCCTTGTAATTTCCTTTGATACTGCTTATAAAGATACACAGCTAAAATCCAGTCATTCTTAAACAAAGAGAATTCTTTACATCCTATCATGAAAATAAACATAGGTCTGGCACTTGCATTTTATATGGAGCAAAGAGTTAAGAAGGAATAAGGTTGACTGTTTTTGAAAACTCATTCAAAATCCTGAAACTAAGAAGACTATCTGTTCACAGGAATTGATGTAGAAATAAATTTAACAGACATTTTTCTCTTTTGCTTACAAGAACTATGAAAAGTGTATTGCTAAAGACACTGACAAAACCCAGCAGATTACTCATCCTGACAGCCTCTTTCTAATATTTGGGCTTATTTTCCCATACGTCTGCTGGGAAAATCCTGTCTGCCATACCTCTTCCCAATCTCCCTTAATTTTCCTTTAATATCCTTGTTCCTACCCCATGATTACAAATCTGCAATGTCAAATCTGCAATGTAGGTGATGTTTTGTGCTATTCATTTGCCTAAGAGTCCCTACTGCCAAAAGTTGTCAGACAGCTTTGGAACAGAAAAAGTTCCATTTTCTACAGTAGCCATATGCATTTGTTGCTGGCTATAAAAATATCCAAAGGGAATAAGAAAAACAAATTGGTCCAGTTTTTCATCAATTTTTCAGGTCCAGTTTTTATCAACATTCTCTAGAGAAAACTATTAATGGAAGAAATGGTTTTCCTAGTCTTTTAAATCACTCTGTCTCTATAATACAATTTCAGATTAATTTAAATGAACATAAACTATTGATGCTCCAATTGCCTCACAAATCAAATGCTCTTGTTTTAAATTGGTGAGTTTAAACCAATATTAGATTTTTAGGTACTATCACTGTCCTTAGTATCCTGACAGAACCAAAAACAAAAAAGTAACCTGCCCACTGGTTAAGACCTGACTCTCTGAAGATGCCCTATTTTAATTGCATTTATCGTGCAATAATTTGCATTTATTCACATAGAACCAATACTATTTACACGCTATAGATATGGACACAAAACATCCACATTAATCTTTGGGGTATATTTTGTCCATTTAAATCACCATGCTTTCAAATTCCAGTTCACTGTGACATTGCCCTTCACATTTTAAAGTTAGAAAAAAAAAAAAAAAAAGCAGTTCATGAAAAGAAATGCCTCATAGTGGTGATACACCCATCCCTTGTGGACTTTTGTGGACTTTTTTTTTTCCCTCCAATTTCGTTATAGACAAAAGCAATAGAAATTACTCAGTACTGCAGATTCAGCACCTGAAATATAGCACCTGCAGGAAAGGACAGGAACAATCCTAAATAACTAGGGGGTTATTGAGAAATGACATTTTGCACCAGGTAGCTGTCTTTTTGACAGATCAAAGATCAACATAAAGAGAGAAAATATGTGCACCTTTCTGTTGTTTTGCAGTATATAGGTCTCTCTGTACAAGTCCATAAGTGAACCGTGAAAAATATTATTACTTTATATTATAACATGTCTGTGCAGTGTCTAAGTTCTTTGTGGTGTGTGTTTTTTTTTTTTTTTTTTTTTTTTTTTTTTTTTTTTTTTTTCCCACCAAACTTCCTATGTTAATAGATAAAACAGAATCACAGAAGGTTGGAACACTAACACTAACAAGTCCTCCACTAAACCATATCTAAGCTCTACATCTAAACGTCTTTTAAAGACCTCCAGGGATGGTGATTCAACTACTTCTCTGGGCATCCCATTCCAATGTTGTTTCGGTAAAGGAGTTCTTGCTAACATCCAATATAAACCTCCCCTGGCTCAACTTTAGCCCATTCCCCCTCATCCTGTCACCAGGCATGTAGGAGAATAGACCCAGCTCGCTACAGCCTCCTTTAAGGTCAAACCTTACAGACATCTTTCAACACAAGGAATCTTATAGATTTATCATCCTGTACAGAATTCTGACTTGTCCCATTCTTCCTTATCTTCCCACGTATTTCTGTCTTCAGTCCTTTTATCCAGCTAGATGGAAAACACTAGGAATAAAAGTACATACATGTACATCGATTTTTTTGAAAGTCATATATTTGTGTATTTTGTAGAATATTGTGACTATTTGTGTATTTGTAGATAATGGGCTGTTTTTTGGCTGAAAAGTAATTGCTTAAAAGTTATTTTATGGGGAATAAGAGCTGGTCTGAGACTTAGCACTTGGTACTACCTACTAAGAGTCATATTGCCACTATTAACCCTTATAAGGGGTTACATCAATTAAATTTACTCCAGATAAAAGATCTACTAAAGGGCAACCAGGCTGAAGTCCAAACAATAACAATGTAATCTACGTACAGTCATCATCTCCTTTTATTTTCAGTCATCGAGCTAAATTATGCTTTCACTTTATACCAACACAGCTTGAGTTGACCAATATCAGGTGACAGAAGAACTTAGCTGACTGAAGTACTTTAAGATGATTCATCTGGTGCTAATAGCATAGGCACCAACAAGGGATGGTGAATAATTAAGTGAAAAGAGACAAGCAACATTCAATTAGACAGGCTAATTTTGATAACAAGTAATAGCTACTATTGATAACTATTATATAACTTCATGAAACATACAATAAATGCTTCAAATGCTATAGGTTATTGCATATTACTTAAATTGTATGCAGGTATTCTGTACTCTGAACTATTAGTAGTACCTTAATTGCTATCCATTTGCTCAAATATACTTAAAAATGTAGAAAGAACTATGCATGGATGCATCACAGAGAGGTCAGGTACTTAGAAATATTTACTATCAGCTGAATTTAGTTTCCATCTGTGTGTCTTATTGGCATCAATATTCTTGTACCACCATGATCAATTTGATAATAATTTGATGAAGCTAACATCAATATAAAGTACAGATGTAATCTGATGGTAGGTAAAATTTGCAGATGGGTGACTGGCATTTTGGATCTGGGTAGCATTCTGTCTTCTAGACATCACATCAACAAGGGGAATTAGGTACATAATTCTCCAGGGTTTCAAACGCAGTTAAGTTCCCAAAAGATAAATGAAGAATTGAGCCAAAATTTATTACATAAAAAAGTGGCATTGCCACAACTACATTGTCTTCTTACTCTACTTCAGTGGTTGAATTTTGAACAAAGGGTAAATGAAGATGTATATTGGTTATTGGTCTTTCATGAATGAAAGGCACTTAGTTATGAAAGGTTAGAAATTATATTCACCTTCTCAATGTTTCCTTCTTGGATAATTTACTCATCACATTGGGATTCCAATTGGAGGTTTATAGTTTATTTATACTATATATTCACTATAAGTCTTGCAGTTACCATGGCATGTCGCTTACCAGTCAGAGTCCATTCTGGACTCCAGGTATCTAAATGCCTACATATAAACTGCAGTTTGTCATGCAGAATCTACACTCTGTGGCAAATAGTCTGACTTGTTGTAGCGAGAATGTTTGTAGTAAATGGATCTTCTTTACATCATTTTATTTTGTCTTTCTTTATCCTACTGTCTTCTATTCTTTGTCTGATGGAAAGAAAAAATAAATAAACCTTTGTTTTAGGAGTGTAATGCTAATTGTTGATTATGGTACTCAAACCCCGAAGTTGCCTGATAGATGGCCAATAGTTGATCATAATTCATAGGATGTGCCTTAATAACCAAATACATAGGTTCTTTAATTTCTACTTGTAGATTTTTTCCTGTCTCATAAATATATGTGATATTTTCTGTGCAGTTCTATTCTCAAGATTCTATATATTTTCTAGTGCCATTATTGTTCTCTAAGATTTTGGTTTGTAATGCCAGTTCACTGTTGATGGTGGCAAAAAAATTTATCAATTATACATTCAACATTTCAGATGTCACAGGTAACACAGTAAAAAAAAATAAAAAATCACTGCTTTAAAGTCAATTTTTTATTCTCATTGCAATTGATTGAAAACTAGGTCAACAGCCACTCCAAATAGACAGTGATATTAAATGTGGGAGAAATGTTATACAGAAATAATTAAGCACTTACTATCTTAAATTGTGATAATATTCTTTCAATTGTACCTGCTGACATAAATTTGAAAGCAAACTCTTTTGCTTCATGTAATATCCAGTTTCAGGACTACAACACAATGAAAACATCACTTTTCTTTGGAGCCTCAGTAATTGCAATGTGATAAACATTCAGGCATGCCACATGCTAATGAGTGGTCTTTATATATAGTAACTAGTAATTAAATTTTTCTTTCTTTTTTTTTTTTTAACTACCTTAATTGGTGGTTAATTTATGCACCTGATTTTTCAGGTGCTTTTACATACTCATTAAAAATGACCTCCAAGAAAAGCAGGCATGCTGAAAAAGGAGACAGAATGACAGTTTGGTTGCTACTAAGTGTACTACTTCCCTTTCTCCGTGTAGGGAAATGCTTTTTAAGTACTGTAATTACATATGATGGAAATAGTAGAACAGTTTCAGAAATTTCGTATTCAACCATATTACAGCACTAGTTGCAGAGCTATCAGTATTTTTTTTCCAAGTCCCTGTTTTCCATTTTCTACCAAAATTCACTACTGGCTGAAATCTGATTGTTTACTGTTTTAGACTGGAAAATTTTGCATTGTTTTGTTATATCATATCTGTCTCTTTGTCTGAATATTAAGTGTTGTGGTTTAACCTCAGCAGGAAGCTAAGTACCTACCACACAGCTGCTCACTTGTTCTCCCCTAGTGGGATTGGTGAGACTCAAAAAGGTAAAAGTGTGAGAACTCAAAGGTTGAGATAAAGTCAGTTTACTAGGTAAATTTGCACAAAAGCTATGTGTACAAGCAAAGTAAAACAAAGATCTGCTACTTCCCATTGGCAGGCAAGTCTTCAGCCACCTACAGGAAATCAGGTCTCATCACTTGTAAGGGTTTCTTGGGAAGACAAATGCCATCATTCCCAATATCACCCCAGTTTTACTGTTCAGCATTATGTCATGTGATACAGAATATCCTTTTGGCTGGTATGGAGCAACTGTCCTGATTCTGTCCTGTCCCAGCTTCTTGTGCACCACCAGGTTCCTCACTGGCAGGGAGGAGTGAGAAGCTGAAAAGGCCTTTGCTCTGTGTAAGTGCTGCTCTGCAACTACTAAAACCTCAATGTGTTATCAATATTATTCTCATCCTAAATCCCAAACACAGCACCATACTGAGAAGAAAATTAACTCTATCTCAGTCAAAAACAGGACATAAGAAACTCCTTATAATATTCTAATTTTATGAAGCCAACTAAAGATTTTTTTTTTAATTATATAATGCAGATTAAGTGGATTAAAATGTGTTTTTTAACAAAACTGTTAGAACTACACAAAATTAATCACAACACGTGTACAGTGACTTCAGCTCGATACTATAATGTCCTTAAAGCTTTGCACAGACTGGGAAGCTGTGAAGCATCTGCTGCCTTGTTAAACAAATGCCTCTCACTGGGGAGAAGTAAACATAGGTTTTCATTTTATGCAATAAATGAATTGATAATGTTTGAGATCTAAAATATCCATTTACATAGCAGCCACCATGGCTTTACAGATATAGGAATACAAAAGTTAAATTACTGTCTTCTAGTAATAAGTCTGCCTCACTATACTTTCACAGGCATATTAAAAATTCCATGGGCATCTGGTGTCCGAAAACCGCTTTTCTCACTGGTGATCCTGCTAAACAGTTGCATAAATGCACTGACAAATCTATTACCTGCATGCTGTGGCCAAGACAAAGTGTGTCCAAGTATTTCAAATATTTGAAATTTTCTATTTATTCTATTTATTTCTATTTATTCTAAATATCTATTTCAAAAATCAAGTATTTCAAAACCTCAAAAGTGACCATCTCCAACCACTGATCCACCCTTGCTTTGCCTCTTATGTACTTTGAAATACTCTTTTCACATCAAGGATATCTATGGGGGCAGAGGTGTGCTTGGTAAAACACACACCCACTATTTTTTTTAATTTTATTTTTTTTAAAGTTTTCATCTATCTGTGGCTGAATTCATCACTGCTAAAACAAGGTGCTCAACTCTGCACAATACTGTGAAGACAATCTTTTTAAGCTGTCTGAAGTACTATAATACTCTACTAAGTCATGTCAAAGGTCTTTAGAATCACTTCAAAAACATTAATTCCAACAGAATGATTTCTTAGGTATTCTGCTATAGGATTTGATACAAGAATGCTAAAAAGGTGCGGTCATCTCAATCTCTGGATGTTTAGAAGACATAAGAAGAACAAATAATAACCAGGCTACTCTAATGTGTTTTACCTGTCTTTCTAAGCTTACCGAAGCTTTATAATGCAAAGACATGGTGAATTTTAGATGAGGAGCCACATCTTCCTAAGTCCTTGTATGGTAGCTAATACAATGGCCCATAATCAAGGCCCTACTGAAAACTAAGTATTAAATAACAATAGCAATTCAAATAATAGTACCAACTCTCTAGAGCACAGTACATTGATTGCCTTGTACTTTTCATAGGATAATTTAAAAAGCAAAATAAAATGTGGATTGATTGCACATCAAATATGGAATAACATTACGTATAGTATGAGTGTGGTGAAATGTTCTCTAAAGGAAAATGCATACTAATATGTAAAGCCTGCTCTGTTCTGCTTCCTTTTTCATTATAGCTGATGTTTCATTTTAACATATACATTTGAAACTCACTTTATGTTTTAATGGAATGCTCTGGGCCAAATTGATCCCTAGTGTAACGTTGCATGTGTATGTCAGACAATTATTACTATATTTAATGGCATGAGTTTAGGGTGGCTGCATAATTCATGTGGGGCATATTGATAACAAGGTCATTAAGGTCATTGCAAGAATTTAAAATATTTCTGCAGTTCAGAAATGTACTTTTTATATACATACTTTTAAAATGTATGCTTACTAGTTTTTTTTTGTTTGTTTGTTTGTTTAATTGACGAGTACTAAGATTATTTATTTTACCCTCTGTCTATAAAGTCAAATTTCATTAGCTACTATTTGCAGGCTTGGAATGACTACCTTAAATTTGAAAATCTCAAAAGAAAATTCCAGTGCTGTAGCAGATTCTCACTCTCTGAGAAGATTAATGGAGCAGACTTGTAGTACATTTTCTGTATCCTGTGGCTATTCATTTAACATATTCATTATGCCAAGACACCATGTTATTGAGCATTTTCAGGAACCTGCTCTATTTTAATTTTATTTTTTTTTATTTTTAGCGACAAAGCTCCAAATTATCTTCATTATATTGTTAGACTGTGCAGGGCTGTCTATAGGAATTACTTGAAGGAGTTCATTATATTTCTGACATAATTTATAACAATAGCCTGGAGTTATGTTTTATCTGTTGTGGTGACTCTATGCCCTTTTTTCTCACAGCTCCTGCCATAGGGGATGCAGCCAAGGTAAAATGGCACTACATCTATATTGCTAAGAAGTAATTTCTACTCCTCTTAAAGTTAGGTTTTTCAGCTGTGAACTGAAGAAACACAAATAGATCTTGTAACTTACAGTATGGACTAGACCATCCACAGTAGCATCCACTAGACCAGCTCCCAGTATTTGGGATGCAGAGACATGGTATGGAAATTTATCCCAGAATTTTATAAACTACCAACTGAAAAGTATGAACGCTTACTTTGACTGGAGGTGTATAGAAAATGTCCTTCATTTTTGCATAGCAACATAAAATTTTGCCTTGACCAAGGGCTGAGTGACTCAGTCATAATCAATAGGACATTGCAAACAAGGCCTAAACAAAATGAACCATGACTGACATGGCAATGCAAGTAGGATCTGAGTGTAATGAGCCTTGGCTTGGGCCACAGATTGACAACTGACAGGAGAACAGTACCTGAGATGGCTGGAAGTTTGTACTGCAATCTGATTGGCAGCTTGTGCCAACATCCAGCTATAAAGAAGACACTTGGCAGTAAATGCTGGGGTTGGGGGACGGGGCGGGGGGAGATATTGTTTTGGGGACATCCAACACTGTGTTGAAGAAGAGTACCTGAGGTGAAATTTTTATGTGTTCGTGCTGAGCCTCTGACCAACAGCCTGCTCAGAAGGAGTATCACACTCCCCTGCTCTTGACCATGCTGCCTCACTGGGCTGGTAATTGAGGTTGGTTTCAATTAGTTGTGTGTTTGTGTATTTGTGTGAAAAGCTTTTTCTGACACAGTCTATTCATTGCTTACTGCAATTAAATTGACCTTAGCTCTGTTGCAATGTATAGTATTCCTTTTCCTTTAGTGACA
This sequence comes from Aythya marila, assembly GCF_965140915.1. Taxonomy (NCBI): domain Eukaryota; kingdom Metazoa; phylum Chordata; class Aves; order Anseriformes; family Anatidae; genus Aythya; species Aythya marila. Next base: position 15,555,510 of record NC_139048.1, read on the forward strand.
TCATTCAATTCCTGTTTGCAGTATTCAGGGATGAACATATTATTTAGGTATTGGTCACTTCTAAGAAGCACTTATCCCTTGCCTTGAACACCTCAAATCAAGTTAAGTAAGAATATTATGGCCTATATAGAGTAAGTACAAGCACTCTAAGTAGAGCTGGAGAACTCTGAGTTACCTTGTATGGTTTGCAAGCATTTTGTGACATACAGGTACAACAGTGTTTGGAAAACGTAACATCAAGCAAGAAAGTTTTGAAAACTCCTAGTAACAGACATAAGGCTATGGTTCAAATGCTTAGAGAACTGGAGCAAATAGTAGTAAATTGACCAATAATAGTTGACTAATATGACTAAAATGAATGACTTCATTTATTCTACTTTGAATATTCTCCTTGTTTTCAAAGTATCCAGAGGTAGCCAAGTAAATCCTCTGCAATCAGAAAAAAAAAAAAAAAAGAATAAAAAAAAGCCCCTGCTGATCTTGCTTTTCAAGAAATTATCCTGTGTAAATTATTGAAAAGATGAGTCACTTTTTCCACAATTTCCTGTAAACACACGCATATTTCATGAGATCCTGTGGGAGAGGAATATTTTAAAGCATAAGGCCATAGACTTATAATTAACTTTTGTACTTTAGAAATATCTGACACACATGGGTCAGAAAAATCATTTTTGAACTAAAGGTTTATATTTTCAAGAAAAATATCAACTTTTTTTTTTTTTTTTAATTGCATACCATTATATTCTGACCATCCATTCTTTAGCTGTGCTTTTTTTCAGCAGATTTTCATCATGCTTGCTAGTGTTAGAATATAGGTATACCAAGACCAATTTGTTAACTAAATCCCTTCTTTCTCCTTTATTCTTTTTCTTTTTACTGTCCCCTGCATGTTCTTAATATTAATTATGAAAAACCTAAAGTGTGTTTCTTGCAAAAAATACAACTCGAGAATTCGGCAGTGCCCTTTTACAGCTAGACCCTGATTTAAGAGCCAACACAGATAAGAGCATAAGATAGTATGCTGTTCTAGCACATTAAAAGGTCAAATTTAAATGAGTTCAATATTGAGATACTGTTCTTCATCTCAGGAAGTAACCAGTTATGAACTCAAGTTAAATATATATGCCATTTCAAAAAAAGGGGCATGTGAGTTATATTGATGACTTTAAGCCATAATTACGCCAGTATTAACAAATACTTAACATCCAACTCCTAATCAGTCATACCAGAATTAAGAAATATTTAAGGTTTGCAAAACAAAATTATGTATTCATGTTTGGACTTCTTTCTTCTACTGTAAAGGTTTGCTATGTGTGCAACAGTATTTCCCAAACTATTTAGTCCTGTTATCCTCATGCAGAGTAACTTTTACCTTGTTCTGATCACTTATGTTCTTTTTAACTGTTAAGAGATACTAAGTATGATAAATACCTTCAGTGCTTCTGTTGTGGGCAAGGTCTGACTGTGAACATTGCTTTCAGGAGCTATTTTCTTAAATTTCTTCATGTGAGGTATCTGCATTAGATACAAGGCTGGCAGAGTACAGGATCCAGGTGGAGCCTTTTCAAGAGCTTTTTCTTCACTGTTGCTAAGATCATTTATCTGTGTGGCAATGTCCTATTCAGATCTTGCAATGGGATCAATTTTGACTATGGAAGTTCACAGTAACATCAGCATGTCTCTTTCATTCTTCATGAAGGAATGAGTTCTGTATACCTGAAGTCACACATTAAAAAACAAAAAAAATATATTTTACTCTTCTGCAAACAACTGTGTGTATACAATGTATTTATGTGTGTATGTGTATATATATATATACACATATACACACATCAAGTCAGATGAAATATAAATAAAGTGAATAGGGGCTCTAAGCATTGTTTCAACCTGTTTATTCTGAATAGCTACATTGTGCTTCAATGGAATCTGTTGGACTTTTGCCACTGACTTCAAAGGAATCAGATTCAGGCCACTAAAAACAGCAATTTTTATAAGTCAATAATATTTAAAAAGCCTGGCTTTGAAAGTCATGATATGAAGCTCAGAGCTTACTCTCCCCTATGTAGAAATAACCTGTAGGGGGGAGAATGGAACCTTTAGATACTTTAGATAATTAACTATTTGGTAATTCTTAAGCTGCTCAATAGTGCTTTTTATCTTCAAAGTGGTTTATAAACATTAACTAAGTAATCCTCTCAATCCTCTGAAGTAAATAATTTGGTATTTTATATCCTGGAGAACTGCTATAAATTAACAGGAAATACTGAAAATAGTACTTTCATTTACTTTTTTTTTTTTTTTTTAAAGTAGAAAAATGAAAAAAGTGCAAAAATATCAGGCTGTGAATCTGCATTCCTTTGGTACTTATTCCATTTCAACAGTTACTGATCCAAAGCAAAAATATAATCTGTGTGACTTTGTCCATTGCCAGAGATAGGAAGCCTACTACAGAAAGCAGCTGCCTCAGAATTCCACATCTCTTTCAAACAATCATACCCTCTCTTAAGTGAACTTTTCTGGCACATGCTTCAAGTAGACTTTGCTGTTGTAGAAACATTTAAGTTAGAAAAGACCTTCAATATCATCCTGATTTGTGGAAAGATGCTTTGACTGTAAACTCTCACTGTAGAGGAAATCTAGTGTAGATAACTGAGAAGTAGGAAAAAATAAACAAACAGCTACAAACAGAATATTGTAACACACAAATAAGATCCTGTGACTATGAAACACAGTTCAATGAAAATATCAGCTAGATGCTCAATAGCATTAAAAATATAAATACATGCAATACTATGAATGATAGTTCACTCAGGCTTCATTTTCAGTATATATAGGCTTCATTTTCAGTATATATTTTATTAGATAATCTATTAATTCCTATATATACACAATTGTATACATAAGTGGACTGGAGAATAAATGTGTAATATAAGCTTTCAGGTTCTGGTGTTCTTTCTTAGTGGGGGAATTAAGCATATTTTCTACAATGTTTTTCCAGTAAACTGCATTTCTCTAACAACTGACAGCCTACCACCCACACTGAAGCCCTCCCAGATTTATGACTGTGTTAAAAAGACTGAGAAACAAGGTAAGCTAACAGATACATCAACAGATAGCATCATCCAACAGGTATATTTGCATTGGAGATCAGCAACACTAACTTAACTAACTTTACAATCTCCTACAAAATGCTGAACACAATATCAAAGCACTAGCTAATAGAGTTCTGATTGGTATTAGTGGCCATGAAAAAATGAAAATCTGAATGAGATAACTAAAAACACTTCTGACAGTTACATCAGGAAATATGTGAATTTACTTTATTGTATGAATTTTTACATACTTTTACATATTTAAAATTATTTAGACAGCTTATTCTGGTAAAGAGTAAATTATTTTTCCTTTCTGCTGATTACTGAGGAAAAATGTCAAAGACTATCTTTTCCCATGGTAATATGACAAAAGTTTCCACATTTTGAAAAAACAGGATCTTGATCAGAAACAAACAAACAAACAGAAGTGGAAGGAAAAAAATGCCACAGTCTTAGCCCATTCTTTTCTCTTCAGGGACTCAGAAGAGTTCCAATCTTTCTTTCACTGCAGCTTCAGACAACAACAGAATCTACACTGCAGGTTCTGGAATCTACATTGCAGGACACTAGTCCTGCTTTGTCCTAAATATTCAAAATGAGTGTGCCCTAAAGTGCTTATAGGAACTTCTGACACAAATAATAAGAGTGCTATGCAATATAAACACATGAGGAGTCCTTACAAGAAGATGCAGCCTCTATATGATTTGGGGATGTCCTTCACTGTGTGTCCTTGTTGAGGCATCATTCTGTGTGTTCTCATAGCTCCCACTCCCCGTTTGAGATAACATTTGTCTTTCCCAACCTTAATAATTCTATGATTTGTATAAATATCAATATTCATTCTGTTTGAGTACTCTAGGCAGCACTATCAAATGTGGTTGTTTTTTTTTTTTGTTTGTTTGTTTGTTTTGTTTTTCCAGTCTAGGGATAATCTCAAAAAGATCCAAGAATTATATTTTTTGAAGAAAAAAAAAAAAGTTATTTTTTGTCATATAAAAAGTTGGACTATTAATAATTCCATGCCTCTTCTCTTTGTCCCTCTTTTGCAGGTATGTATGTAGGATTTTTTTCAGGATCTACTTTCATGATCTACTGTTACGCATATAGTTTTCCTTAAAGCTGACATTTTTAATTCAACATTTATTGCTATTTCAACACACAGTTTTCACCAAAACCTATTTTCCCAACATTATAGTTCTAGTAAATGAAACAATATTTGGACTAAAATATCAAGAACATGTGGACATTTTAGTAGAAATATAAAGTACCCCACCTACTTAAAATCCTACAAAATGAAAGCAGTATAAATGTTAATGATAGTAAATGTCTTATGTCTTCTTTTCCCCAAAGATTAAATTATTAGCAATTGTAAATGATAACAAGTAAGATTCTAATTAAACATTAGCTATTACAAGGAGAACTATTAAAAGGGTTCAGCACACATCTGGAGTTTATCCACAGTTTATTTTCTATTCCACAGCTACTTTTCCTTAGATTCTGAGTGTTCTAAAAGAAAGAACAGAATGAAGAATTTCTTAGAGGCTGCTGTTCCTCTCAGTCTGCTGATCCAAATCTTACTGCAGAACCTAGTTACCATACTCTTAAAGGCTGCCCTATTTGAAAGTTTTAGCTATTAAATTTTTCATCCCTAATACACATTTAAGGAATAAGTTTGCCAATTGATAAAACTGTTAAAAATATATCTTAGAACTTCAGAGCACTGAGAATCAAGTTTTTCAAAATGTTCAGCCATAGAGTATTTATGTGTATATATATATATATAAACAGTACTAAACATAAATAAACAATATGAATAGTATTAAATCTACAAAGTCACATAACTGAATTTTGAAACTAGAAGAAATCTGAAAAAAAAAAAAAAAAAAAAAGACTTAGCAAACCTGTCTCATGTCACCTGGAATAATTTGATATTGGGAGAGAAGTATATTTTTTAAACTGTTGGAGACAGGAAATTATTTTAATATACTTGGGTCTTAGTCTGTCAGTTTAAACCTTCCACATATACATCAAAGACAAATATAACTAATGAAATATTCTGTTCGAAAAGGCATCAGGAGTAGTTAGAGGGTGGTCTAAAAATCAAGAAGAAAAATATTAATGTATAAATAGTAGATATGCTTCATGTCAAAAAGTAAGCCAGTCAATGCTTGACATGTTTAACCACAAAAAAAACTTTCACTTTGAACTACCATTTCATTCTCCCCTTGAAACTACTATTTGAAGCATCTGACACTGCCTGCTGTGAGAGTTATGACACTGAAGTAAAAGGACTCACCAGTGCAGTTACTGTTAATTTCTGCTGCCCAAAATTAGAATTCCCACTGGCCTTGAAAAAGTCCAGATCTTGACCAAAACAGTGACATTAGGGACAACTCCTCCCCCCTCCTATCCCCTACCTCCTTTTTATAGATATCTCCTCACAAGAAAAAGTGTGTATTTATACACTTTTTTTTTTTTTTTAAATATAGTGCACTCTTTATACAGTACACTTATAGTACACTTAGCAATGAGAACTGAGGCTTAGAACTAATAGAACCAATGATAATGGTTAAAAAGAACTTGCTCAACAATTGGACAATTGATTCACCATGAAACTAATATATAAAAGACACTTTACAAGGATCTTCTATGAGGAGTGTTATAAAATATTCATGGGGTGCCTCTACATCCAGCGTGTAACTAGGATACTGTTTCTGGAGATACCTTTACAGAAATATGATATTCAAAATATGAACATCTGGTAATCAAATGCATGGCAGTGTTGTACTTACATGAGAAGCATGATTTATTCCCAAGGAAGGATATTAATTCTAAACACAGGTCTTCCAGACTTTCTGGAAGACAAAAATATGAAAGAGACAGGGGGAAAGTTGAACTGTGTGTATCAGGAGGAAAATCAGAACTGAAAAATTGCTGTAGTGAGCCTCAGAGCAACATAATGAATCAATCTGGGATTAAACTACTAGGCAGGAAATAGAATAAGGATAGCACTAGGGAGGTTGTACAGACCTCCAGGGCAAGACAAAACATGAGAATAAAATTCTGCTTAAAGTTGAGGTGAGAAAAAGAAGGTTAAAAGAAAAACAAAAACAAAAACAAACAAACAAAAAAACAAACTACAAAACACTGTAAGAATTGGTCATTTCAACACTCTAATAACAAAGAAAAGAAAAGAAAAGAAAAGAAAAGAAAAGAAAAGAAAAGAAAAGAAAAGAAAAGAAAAGAAAAGAAAAGAAAAGAAAAGAAAAGAAAAGAAAAGAAAAGAAAAGAAAAGAAAAGAAAAGAAAAGAAAAGAGAGAGACAGAGGAGAAGTATGGCAATGAAAATGTAGTGAATGATTACATCTAAATTAATAAATTAGGGACACAAAGATGTGAATGCAAAGACCCTATTGCCAAACATATTTGTTTAGCATTAGCTAGCAACAAGGACAGTATTAATGCTTTTGTAAAATTTTGCAAAATACATTTAGTGTGAGGAATTGACAGACCTTATGTATTTCAGTACAGTAATGCAGGAAATAAAACCTTTAGAGATACGCCAGTTCTACATGAATTTACACAGCTGGAAAAAATGGGAAGAGAAATGCTGAGTAATGGACATGAAAGACAAATTCTTTGTCCCTGTAAAATGGTGCGGCTCCATTAACTTTTTCATACAGTTCAAGCCAGGAAGGATCCATTAGATCATCTATTCTGACCCTGTATATCATAGGTCATTACATTTCATTTTCAGTTGTACTCGGCTCAGTAGTTTATGTTTAACATATTACACGAAAACATCTAGTCTTGATTTGAAGGCAGAGAGATGGAGAATCAAACGCTGTCCTTGGCTTTTTGCTCTGAAGGTTAAATACCTCTGCTGCTGTGAAATTGTGCCTTATTCCTCATTTGAATTTGTTTGGTTTCAGCTTATAGTCAGTTCTTATTACAAGACATTTTTTTCTGCTAGCTTAAATAGTCTTTTAACTCTTCATATGTTTTTTATTGTTGACCTACTAGATCATAAGCAAGTCACTTCTCTTGCCTTAGAAAGCCATACAGAACAAGTTATATTTTTGTTCATGCCTTTTTATAAAGCTTTTTCTCCTGCTTTAATTGGTTTTCACATTCAGACCCCACAATACTTGCACTGGTCAAGGAAAACTTACCTCTTTATCCATATTTCATCACCCTTTGCATATACCTTTCTGTAATCATTTTGACAGAGTATCATACTGAGTCCAGCTTGAGCTGCGTATCTATTGTTTTTTTGAGGCAACAAAGCTCAGAGTTTTAAGTAGTCTTCCTATATAATTAATATACAAAGATAGGTTCCTTTAGAAGCCAAACAATATTTTACCTCATTTACCACAGTGAGAAGACATAGCGACTGAGGTTCTTATTTGGAAACTTTTTGGTATGAATAAAATACTGCAGGATACACACAAAGATGATTCAGCTCTCTAAAATGTACCTGGAATTTTGGTCTTTTTCTGGCAATTTCTGCAACCAGTAGGGAGAAAAAGCAAGTTCTAATCTTGTTATCTATTTCTTCTCCTGCTCTGTCTGCTCTCCACCATTTCTTCTGTATTTCATACAGGAACTGTCTGCAAATTCTTGGAAACAGGATGTCTGTACTATTTGGTGAGGAGTTCACCAAAAATTCAGAACACTTAGTTAAGCTCCTCCTTCTTGTCAATCTGTCATTGTTTCCTCTTCACCTATACTAGTAATGAAAGTTTCAGGTGCAAGGGTAAAAAACACAACCCAAGCCTTTACTTATATGCATGTTTATTTCTTACTTCCAAACCACTTCTGCAACCAAGCACTCACCCTTCAACAAAAGCACTAATGTTGCTTCAGCACTTAACATAAAATATTACAGTCCATCAAATCAGTCTACAACAAAAATTGGTGTTTCATAAACAGAACTTGTAGAGCATGCTGATTCTGTATACACCATTTATTTCTACTGATGACTTTCCATAACTCACTTCCAGGTCTGCTTTGCTCCATCGCTCCTGAGTTATGAGGACACCTATAACTCATGGAAATAAATGATATATCAGGAGTTATCTTTTTGTAAAACATTGTGTTAAATATATTAACTTGTATCATTTGGATTTTTTCCTCAGAAGAGGATATAAATTTACGACATAACAACACAGTGCTTTTTTTGTAGACTGGGTTAAAGTAACAATGAGGCATCTCCTGTGCTCCTATTTCTATCACTAAACATGTAAATAAACATTTATGTATATAAATATGTAAATCAGTATTAGACTGTAATTTTAGATTTTTACAATATTGAACTCCAAAGGAACGTACATCAAGAAATCTCTTATTGAACTGGAAAAAATTGCTTCCCAAAGCATTTTTCCTAAACAACCTTGAAAATGGAATAGAATAGGAATAGAATAAGAATAGAATAGGAATAGTTCAGTTGGAAGGGATCTTAAATATATCTTTTCCAACTGCCTGAGGCTATTTATTTATTTACTTTAGAGACACTATTAAATGTGCCAAACACTATTAGGTTGCCATTTCATAAACTAAATAACATGGTATTTACATGCCCTGCAACTAACCTTCGGTCCTACCCAGGCAAAAATTTGAATTTTCTAATAAATCTGTTACAGCAATTAGACCAGATGTCTCAGGTCATTATGTTGATCTTGAATGCAATTTATGATCCTGGGTCACTTTCTGTTGTCTCATAATTCAACTCAAGTAACCTCTGGATGACCACAATTTCTGAGTGCCAACATAACAGGAAGATTGATGAGAGTAAGAAGGATAGGTAAGTACTGTGCCTGTATGGTGGGTGTTGCTTTTGCTTTTTCCCATTGCAGGATCCCAGTTCAAAAGCCAACCCACAATTCACAAAGGGTGCACAGCAATGTAGGTAACAGGGAAATAGCCTATCTCAGAGTTTTAAAAACTTATTTAATGATAAGGTTTGACCTCCAAATCCCCATAACTCTATCTATCAAACCCTACGTAGCTGATCTCAGCTGATGTGATAGTGAAAGGAAAAATAGGTTGGTGCTGAGGTGACTTCTGTCCAAATCAGATCTTATAAATAAAATTTCTTGAATTTTTCCGGTGAAGATGAGAGAAAAGAGTTTAATCGTTTTTGTAAAAAAAAAAAAAAAAAAAAAAAAAACAAAAACCTTTATTTGAGAAGACAGCATATTTGTCTAATTATTTAGGCAAAGTACTAGATAAAGCATCAAGAATGATAAAAACTAAAAACAAAACTGATTTCTATCAAGTTATTCATTTTTAATTGCTTTACAAATAGTAATTATTACTTAAAGACTGTTTTTCAAAGACTGTCATTAATAATGGCACAGAGCATCAATATATAGTGCTAAAACTCTCACCATTTTTTTGTCCTTGATTTCATAGTAGATTTTTGAAGGATGCTTAGACATTGTTAATTTCTTTATGTAGAAGAAAAGTATAATTTCAAAAACAGCAAAACTCTATTCACTGGTAGTGTACATAAAGCCAGCTAAGATCTGTAAGGTGTAAAGGAGTTTTGGTTACATTTCTAGTTCTTTTCCTAAAAAAATTTCTTGAATAACATTGCTTATAGCAATGTTAATCAGATAGTGAGTTATCTGAAGAATTCTGAAGGCAAATATTAGAACTACTATTAATACTATTAACTTGGTGAAATAGAAAAGTGTCATTTTCATTGTGCTAGTATTCCTCTCTTGAGAGGAGAATCAGGAATAATGGGCTTCTGTCTTTCAGCAAAGAATGAAGCTCTGGACAGAGTGGAGGCTTTCACTCCTGGGACAAAAGTCTATTTTTGTTATGTATGCTTGCAGCCAGATTTCATTCCACACACTAACCTTTCTGTAAACAGAAAAGCAATTATTCTCACTGGAGGAAAAGGATTTGGGGGTAATGTTTCTGCTGATTTACTGGGGGTGTAAACTGCATGTGGTTACATCTTTAGCATGCAAGGAACATTTCTGGGTGACCACAGTGCGGGGAGGAGAATGCAGGTGGCACTTCTGTGATGCCCAATCATGTAAGCTGCCTTGTTAGCTATTGTAAGTTGTGTAGACTGTTTCATAGCCTGTGAAAGTTGTAGACAAAAGGGCAAGTAGCTGACTTTTCAATTCACTCCTTGCCCTTTCCTTTCTCCTTCTTTTTCTCCCCATTTGAACTGTAAAGCATTTGATCTATGGTTCATGTACCTTTTGAGGCTGTTTCACCATACAAAACATAAAATTTCACGACAATCAGAAGAGAACCACAAGTTTCTTTTTATATATTGGAAAACACTCCCTTTCATTCTTATCATTTGGGTCAGATGTCACCTACATCTTTCCACATAATTAGCAATGAGAGATAGCATTGAAAAACTAAGTAGGTAGGAAGTATTTCAGAACATGCCTCTAAGGGATAGCAATAATTTAATAAGGAATAACTAGCATAGTACAGCACAGGGAAAATTCTACCCATCTAACTTTGTGGATATTATAGTGGAACTTACAGATTTTAACAGCAGATGATATTACTTATTTATATTTTTTAGAAAGCCTTTGATGAAGTTCCTAATGACAGACACCTATTAACTATAGAGTTCTAGAGTCAGACACTGAGAATCTGTTAGTAATCTAATTAAAACATACTAAAACACCAAGTGATTTAGCTCACTGGACAGAGTTCTTGTTCCAGTAAGGTCAATGTTCAAGACTCTTTTTTAAGCAAACATACAAAAGCAGAGGAATTTTCCCTCACCTAAATTTAGTCATAGTTAAAACAGGCTTAGTTTTTTGCCTAGAATTCCTCTGTAGGTATCTAAGATGGAAGGGATGAACCTTCTGGCAGCTCCTATTTGTCTCTAGTGATTATCGTAGAAGTCTTGGTGACTAACAGAGTGACAAATAACTTTTAAATGGCTGAATTAAATCAGACAATGAACCCAGGGTTGCAAACTCTTCCTTAGATAAATACTCATCAGTTATTCAACAGTCAATTAGTCAAATTAAAATCAATAATCAATAATACAGGAAATCAATAGGGATAGTTGTTTGTATCTGCCACCTTCACATTCGGGGATGTGTATGACACTAGTTCAAAAAACAAAAACAAAAACAAAAACAATAACGTACATACTACAAAATGCAGTTGAATTTAAATAGAATTATTTAGGTGAACAAACAGTATACTTAACATTTAACAAGGTAGAACATATTCCACTAATACTTGAATACATCTGAATTTAAAGGAAGTAAGCATACTCCCCTCTTTTGTTACACAAAAAATATATTTACTTTCAAGAATTAGGTAGTTCTAGGAAGAAAAGAATTTGTTTATTCCTTTCTTCAAAAAAGAAAGGAATATATAAAAAAAATAAGAAAAATGCCTATATAAAATAAAAAAAATAATTGTATCACAGTTCTAAGAAACAACATCTCAATGTTTTCTGTAAACTGTATAATAAGCACAGAAGAAAAATTATCTTGGGCCACGTCACAGTTTACATAGTGCTTTATAGATCACCCTGGGCAGTACAGAGCAAATAAACAAATTCTGATTCTAGAACATCTTGTCTTGAATAATCTACCAGGTTTTGACCAAAAAATCTAAATCTTTTTTTGATCTAAAATTTGTTTTTAAAAAAGTTATATTGCAAAACAAGGAAAAATTTATTGAACGGAGATCAAAAACATATACATACTCTTCAAAAAATTGGAATCCTTTATGGAAAGTACAAACACAGCAACTACATTCAAAGTTGTGCAAATTACTGTTTTTCATTGCAGGGAAAGAAACTGTTCTTCAGAATCCTTCTGTAAAAATGATTATTGGTTCTGTCCATTTTGTATTTAACTTGAATCTGAAAAAAAAAATAATAAATAAAAATAAAGAAAGAAAGAAGGCAAGTACCACAATACAGAGAACAGACAGAACATCCTGATCTCAGAGAGACGCATGATTTTTTCTGTGATCCATATTCACTGGTGGATGACATCTATACCATCTCATGAAAATGGTTTGATTCTATTGATAAATTTACTAATCATTGATAAAAGTAGTATTTTAAAATTTATCAAAGGAAAAAATGATAACCATCCTGGAAGTGTACGTTGAAAACTTGTAGTTCCATACAGTATCACAAGAAATCGAGACATACAAAGTTATATTTAGAATGAAAAGATGATCCAAAACCCTTCTGAATTACCAGTAGAATATTCTGTTATTTTCAAAACTCTAATTTATTTACATGTATCCTCTTGTAATTTTTTTGTTATGACAGGAAGAAACTTCAAAAGATGAGAGTCACCAGTCATGATTCAAAGATGAAGTTTACAGCTGTAAATTCAGGTGTATTTGTGGACACTCCTTTTACATTCCAAACTATTTCATTTTTTTTCCACTCAGTTTTACTTCACATTTCTGAATATCCAAATTACCAAAAAGCTCACTAGGATCATTATCAGCAAAAGCAAATTTCCAAATATGCAAGCCAATCTTATGTCTAGGCAATGATCTGACAAAACTGTCTGAACATCAACATTCTCATAGCAAAAGCAGTCCTATAAACGGTTAAGCAAATAAACCATTCAGTGACACCTCTAATTCAGTTCTATTATTTGGTGAGGTTTCAAATTATATTGAAAAACACCTAATGGCAGTGTGCTACTGACAGGGACATCTCTAGCTGCACTTTTTCCCTCCTTGGCCTAATATTCATATCCCTTCTATCCAGTCTGTTCAGTACTATGCAGGGAGTAACCCTGCAATGAATTTAATACGAAAAAAAGCCCCAAAACCATTTTATTTCTATCAGATCTCCAAGTTGTGTGGGACGCAACGAGAAAGGACTGTATTTGGGGAAGGCCTATTGATTGGTAGGTGCATGCATAAAATGCTTCCTATCATTCCTCAGAGAGGATTAATTTTTCCCAATGTTAATATTTAGATATACAAAGGGATTTGGGCATTTAAATTTTTGCTGATACCTGCCATCACCTGCTGAGCACCTTTCAACTCTCATTGAAGTCGATGTGAGATGAAGAAACTCAGTACTCCACAAGGCAAAACTCCCAATGAGCCAAAGGCTGAGATTTGAGACTTTAGAAACAGCAGGACTTACAGGCTCTAGCTGCTCTGATTTCATCACAAGTTTTGCCTGAGTTAGGGAGAAACAGGATGAATTGGTAAGCACATCCTCTGAGACACTGAACACCTGCATCTCCTTGTAAACTTGAGCCTTGTTGAAACACCACATATTATTTATGCTTCCTTACAACGTATACATTGGCAAACAGGAAAAAATAAATAGAATTCAATAAATAATATTAAAAATATAAAATTAAATTAATAAAATTTAATAAATAAAAAACCGTGAACCTTTGATGTTTGAATAGATAGGCAGGATCTGTGAAGAGGTATTTGTATGAATATCTGTGTAAACACAGGTTTATGTAGAGAGAGAAGCAGGTAACAGGAAATAATGGGAAAAAACTTTTTGACTAACTTTATTAGCAAACTAAACACATGCTGTTACTTTTATGGAAGCATATCCACAAACTAATGAGATCTAGCACATTATTACACAACACCCCAAGACTGCTGAGAGTTTGCAAAATAAATTAAGATGCCAAACTTACCTCCAAGGAATTTACAGTGTAATTTTAGATATGACAGAGGCACAATGAGAGAGAAGAAAACTGAGGACAGGAATGATAACTCTTAGATGGTGTCATGGTGTGAATGTTTTGATTATATTTAAAGTATCTGAAGCAATTGTTACGTCCTTTCTCCTCTAGCTCTTTTAATGCTGCCCCTCATCTTTGACTGACACTGTTCATTCAGTATGCACATACAACTGAAATAGGATGTTTTTGCTGTATATACTCAAACTGGTGATCCAATTGCCTTCAGACTCATTGTTTTGATGTCTGTCTGGTTGTTTTTCGTTCAAAATTACATGTAGAACTCATACATCAGCATATCATGAGTATAATTATTAAGGAAAACTAGTGAAAAGTTTAGCATATAGATGCACTATGTAGGGTTTAAAAACTCTGACTGCATAACATAGGATTCACAACAAATATATTAGTCACTATCGATTTTCAGAACATTTAAAATTTGGCATTATTAGCTCTTAAATAACAATTCAAAGAAAAGTTAGAAAGTCCAAAGCCATTTTAACCAAAGTCAAGGAAAGCATGGAAATTCTCTGTACCACTGTAAGAGAATTTGCAAATGCTAAATGAAAATTATTACACTTCTGGTAATCTGGTAACAACACATAATAAATAACTTAAAGGAATTAAACTTCTTGTTAGCAATTTTAATTGCAAAGACATTATTGACATTAAAATAGAAACTATTATTAGTCCTGGTAGGGTGTTTTTATTTATTTATTTATTTTCCTCCCAAGAACATGAATGAGAGAAGTCCTTTGAAAACAGTAGTTGCTCCTTTGCCAAAGCAGCCAGGTAATTTCATCCTAGGAAATTTCATGTATTATTGTTAGAGTTTTTTTGGTTGGTTGTGAAAACACTGCAGTCCTGTTCTGAAATCTGATGCCTCTGAAAATGCTTTCAGCTAGTATCACCTATTAATCACTTGCATTAGAACTGACACTTTCTGATGAAATTCTGAACGAAAGATTTTACTTATTAACCTGGATTGCCTTAGACTATGCCTTAAGAACGGTCCATGACACTAAAGCGATATTTTGATTCAACCAGGATTTAACAAAGATACATGCTCTGTTAGTGAGTTCTGTGATTTGTGTAGAACAACTTTATTTAATTCGACTTTACTGCATTGCTTTCATGCTCTTAAAGCATTACAAATTTCAAAAGGCATATTATTTAACAATATGTATAAGTAAGCTTTTAAGCAAAGGCTTGACATTTCCAACAAGAGCCAACATCAGTCCCGAAAAAAAAAAAAAAGTCTAAAAACAAAACAAAAGCTTGTAAGCTTTGCAGATCTGGTGAATTTACCTTGGAAGGAAAGTTTCTGAGCCACCTGCTGAAATTCTTAAAATAACTATCATATCACCATGAAATAAACCTAAACATGGTGCTTCCAAATCACACAGGACCTTCTAAGGCTAATTGACTCCTGATACTTCAGTTGAAAATTTCCATTTGATTTATAGAACAGAAATAGGAAAGTCCACTTATGTAAGCTGCTGCATTCTTTTATTTCTTTTAATATCATTATGTAGGTCTTCATATCGCAATAGAAAAGGCAAAACTACAGATAAATGTTAGGGGTAAACAAAAGTAAAGTACAGAATCTCCTCCCAGACCAGATTCAAGAAGCAAACTAGGTAAAATATTCTCAGAGTATCTGGGTATCTAAAGCGACCATTAGAAACAAAGAATAAGAATGTTTCAGAGGTGCCAGTACTCCCTACCCAACACCTATGTTTTTTGAACATTTGGCAATTTAATCTCCCCCTGTAGAGACATGAAAATAACTCAATGTCATCATCCCACTAATAAAAATCAAAATCAAACAAATTCTAGACCTATTCAAAATGTCACCTAATTTTAGAAACCAACCATCATAAACAACCCTAACCAGAAATGAACTACAGTTGAGAAACAAATAACAAAATTCTTAGACAGCAAAGCAGTAACTACATCCAGATCCAAATTTAGTAACTTCATCCCCTTGCTTAGATAAAGAGATAAATACAGGACTACTTAGAGCTGAATTATTTGTCAGAGTTTATGTTGCTCCCCCACACCTTCCTGAGATCTTACTACTGAAGTACAATGCTGGCATTTGTAATTCAGATGTCAGTATCCTTTCTAGAGAACTGCATCTGTGTAGGAGTGAATGTTTTCAGAAAGGCATTCTAAAATTTTCTTACTTTAAAATTCTAAGTTTCTAACATTCCCTATACTTTAAAATTGTTTGCTAGCATAAAATTAAATGGTTCAAATCAGTAATCTATCAAGTGGACTTGGCAGGTTTAGCATTTAGAAAAAAGGTTAATAGCTGAAAAATTGAAGTTTAAAAAGGATTTTCTTATGTATGTCAGTGAAGACATCTTTTCATAAAGATTTTTATGAATAGTAACCTATAAATATATCCAAACATTAAAATGCATTACCAGTATACCATGGTGCATTGTAGAGCTGCTGCTTAGAGCAGCTTTAGGATATTTAATAGTGATATGTAATAATGGAACCTCTTCTGATGCAGCAGGTTGGTTCAGGCTTACAGGGGAATATTAAACACTGTTCTTTTTAATGAACATCTATTTCCTATATTTTATGGGGTTTGTTCAGCCTAGAGAAGGGAAGGCTCTGGAGAAAACTTAGAGTGGCTTTCTAGTATTTAAAGGGGGCCTACAAGAAAGGTGGGAAGAGACTATCAGGGAGTGTAGCAACAGGACAAGGCATAATGGTTTTAAGCTAAAAGAGGTATATTTACATTACATGTTAAGAAGATATTCTGTGAGAGTGGTGAGGCACTGAAACAGATTGCCCAAGAAGCTGTGGGTGTCCTGTGCCTGGAAGTGTTCAAGGCCAGGTTGGCTGGGGCTTTGAGCAACCTGCTCCAGTGGAAGGTGCCCCTGCCCATGGCCGGGGTGTTGGAACTAGAAGATTTGTAAGGTCCAACCCACAGCATTCTATGATACTATGATTTCATAATGCAAGATGATTACATTTTCTACTAAAACTGAGAGGAGGAAATGACAAAAATTTGGCCAAGCCAAATCCCCTGAAAATAATAATAGAATCATAGTATAACCTGAGTTGGTAGGGACCCACAGGGGTTAATGTGTCCAACTCCTGGCTCCACAAAAGACTACCTCAAAATTCAAACTGTGTGTCTGAGAGCATTGTCCAAATGTTGTCTGAACTCTGACTGTGGTGACCACTTCCCTGGGGAGCCTGTTCCAGTGGCCAACCACCCTCTCAGTGAAGAACCTTTCCCTAACACCCAGCCTGACCCTCCCCTGTCCCAGCTCTATGCCATTCCCTCAGGTCCTGTCTCTGTCACCAGAGAGCAGAGTTCTGTGCCTGCCCCTCCTCTCTCTTCCTGAGGAAGCTGCAGACCACTATGAGGTCTCTCCTTAGTCTGCTCTTTTTCTACACCGACCAAACCAAGTGACCCCAGTCACTCCTCACACATCTTTCCCTCACCATCTTTGTAGTCACTCTAGTAAGCTACAACCTATTACTTTCAATGTATTCTATATTAGATTATTTAAACATCTTTGGTGAAAAGATTAAAGATAGCACAGGATAAAAAAAAAATCCACAGGAGTTTATAATAAAAACAGAAAATATCTAATGGGTACTGACAGGAATGTACACTTTAACAGCAGTGACTCCTGATAATTGCTCATTGTTTACAAAATATCCAGAAATATGAGCTGCTCATTTTTTCTTTAATCCACAGGATTCACATACGAGACCTAACCTTTAAGCACATGAATATATATACTTTGTGTGTATATACACATATAATACATATACTTCAATGCATAATAACACTTCAGTTGTCATCTAGCCCCATAATACAGTACTAATGCCATTGCCACTAACCTCTGCACTAAATTAGAAAAGGCCTCAACACTGAGGCTTGCCAGTCTTTCTGTCTGAACTTTTCTTCCCCTATCTGCAGCTGTCTTTTACTTGTGACAAGTAAAAAATGAAAGTCGTGTTTAGTTGTGACAGCAATTTCTCCAGTTTACTGTGTATAGCTAATTTGTCTGTTTTTTATCTTTGTGTGACAGTACTGTTTTACATATATAGTCATAACAAACAGTTAATCTATGTAGAATGAAATATTAAACAAAAAGTTAAAAGGTATAAAAAGAAATCTCACTGTATTTACAGGCTTCTAGAGTATATAAGGCTGAAGATTACACATCATCATTCTATTACTTCCAGCTTTTTACTTCTAGCTCTGTTTGAAAGTGATGGGGTGACTGACAGATCAAATAAGCACTTCCAAGCAAAAACTGGCATAAATTTTAATTATCTTGGAGAAAAATTTTCTCATTGTTATGTCACCACTAAAATAAAGGGATAGATATTCTTTGTGATAGGTTAAAAATGGAAGGCAGACAAAGAAGATAGAAGATCAATAAAGAAATCAGTAACATTAACAAGAAGTTAATACGAGACCTTTGCATGCTGGTAAACTTCTAAAAACACCATTTTAAGGTGATGGACAGAAAGCGTTAGATAAGGTAAAAGGAAAGGATGGGAAAATATAAAATCAGATATATTGTTAATTATATAGGTATTTTGCAATAAGAAGGGAAAGAAACAGAAAACAACTTAAGTGTAAGCTACAAATAAATGTACATAAAAGAGGGAGAAGGGAAGGGATTATCTAAGTGAGAACCCTTTCTAGTGAACTCAATTGTTATGATCTTAGACTTCTGCCAGAATCAGCATAAGCCCCTGTTCTTAAGAATGAAATTGCTGACCTTGACTCAGCTGTGATTAGTTTGAAATCCAAAGCAAGCAAGACAGGACAGTGACAGGACATCAGTTCAGTGTTCTGGTCTCTTCAGTGGTTTTCCTCTGAATACATGAATTCTGTAAATAGAAATTCAGAAATAGGTTGCTCACCTCCAAAGCACTCTCTGTAGAGTTGGACCATATTATCTGAGAGTTCATCTGTTTTTGTAAGTATACATACATAGTAAAATAAGTGATGTTTCGATAATCCTTGAGACATAAAAAAAAAAGAAAGGTTATAAAGTGAAATAGTGTAGATTTCCCACCTCTGATTTGGAAGTAGTAGATAACCACTCAACACCACGAGAGTAACATGAAAATCCAGTGCCTTTTTGAAGATAATTTCATTTCAACATAAACTTCAACATTTGAAGATAATTACATTTCAACAGTACAACAGGTACACACCACAGCCATACCAATAGGTCTGACCTACTGATCATTCAGGGAAAGTTTATTGCCTGGAGTGTACCATAGCTGCTAACTGGCTGTTTTATGCAGGTTGGGTTCCTACAGAAAGGTCATGTGAGAAGAGTATGGTATGCCCTGAGCTTATCTAAACAAGCAGGTAAACTATAATGGATGTCTGCACTAGCAGCCAAATGCTACTGGAAACAGCAGTTTTGATACTAACCAAGTGACTTGGATGTAGCACGTTTTATACTCTCTCTTCTGAAGAAAAATATATATATTTATATTTAGTCACAATTAACAATGAATTTTAGAGGCATCTTTATATGAATTTAAAATCGTGCACATTGTGTGACTAACTGGTTTTGCTAGTAGAAATCTGTGAATTATAGAATTCAGTCAAAGTTACTGAATGACAAAGTAATTACAAAAATAATCCAAAGGCACTTTCAGGAGTGAAAGCCTTTATTTTTATGGCAAAAATAGTTCCTCCAAAATATTGATCCAGTATGAAACTGAAACACTGCAGTGTGAATAGCAGATAGGTAATTCACAACAAAATTCAGGCAACCTATTGAAATGATAACATAGAAAGTACACAAAAATAAGTGTTTGGGGTATCATTTAAAACACATTTGGAGTATCATTTTAAATGCCTGGTTTAAATCACAGATAAAATTGGGAATGAATACTTAGCAGAAAATTAACTTGTCTATATTTGTAGCATTTATTGGTCCATGAATATAAAGATGTACAACATCTTGCAGCATTTAATGTATAAAGCCTGTAGCCAAGTATATCTTGCACATAACAGACAATACTGGTGATTTCACATCCTTGTAACTTCTAAATCAAATGTTATTTCTTTAAAATACTGTATTGGGAAAAGCTTGAATTGTGTAACAAACCTAGTCCATTTATTTTGACTCTTCTTTTCAGTTATAAGCTACTATTTTTATGTCCTCCAATATTTAAACATTGCAGTATAATCTAATTCTTTTATCTTGCCTTTTTCCTATATTTTTCTCAGGTGGTATTAACTCTCACATATTCTGGGTTGAAAAGAATAAGATCTATACTGTTTCACTACCAGACTGAGAAAAGTGTCTTTGTGTACTCCAGGTCCTTGGCTAATAAGTTAATTGTTCAAAAGTTGTTAGGTAGAATATGATGACATGGAACACATGGCCACAAACAGTACTCTTAGGCGTAGCCATTTGACTGAATTCAAAAAAGCTATGCCAATTGAAACAAAACTGTGATTTTGATACAAAGGGATAAAGATGGAAGTTCAGGATAGCACTTGCCATTGGTATTCATTACAATTAACTAGAATAATTTTCCCCACCATAAAGTTGAATACCTTTCCATAGGTATTACATACAATATAGTATAGAGTTCATTTCATATAGAAATCAAATCTGAATTATTTGAATATTGGTAGAGTAGTCAGTGGAACAGCAATGCAGGCTATATGCTAAAGCTAAGTCAATAGAATTAAAAACCAGAGGTGGGTGAGCTGGGAATTTATGCTCATATAACACTTCCTGTCATTTCAAGTTGCAAATAACCAAATGAATTTTCACAGGCAATTAGTTGTTAGAAATACCTGTGAAAGCAAGTCTACTCCCAGTGTCTCTAAGTAATTTAGACCAGCAGGTGTTGAGGAAGCAGTACATCTTCAATAATAAACAAAAAAGTTTCATGTTACCATTGGTAAGACCAAAAGAAATTCATTTCAGGAGGATAAGCCTATTGTTTCTATGTTATATTTAGCCAAAAACAAAACAAAACAGAAAAAAGAAGCAACACAAACAAACAAACAGGCAAACAAAAAAAAAACTACAAAAGCTACACAGAAGTCACAACACACTTTGGAGCTTTGTAAACTGTTCTCCTCAATTGGAAAAAACTATTTCAAAATGCAGTACTACAAGTGTTAATTACACCATAAAAAAAGTAACCCAATAACACACACAACTTTATTGCAAGACCCGTAAACCATTAGAATATGATTCTGATTTGTGTCTTTCAGTGTAGGAAAGTAAAAAGCCTAGAATATTTAATTGAAAATTGCAAAGTGGCATGGAGGTGTCACATAACAGTGAAAAAATGATGAAAAATACACTTTTAGTCATACACTTGCATTTAAACATACGTGTACTTGCATATAGAACTTTTATAAGATGAGGACTGTTATGATCTTGTGGACTGGGAAATAGCAGATACATAGCAACATTCTTAAGTAATCCCGCTTTCTGTTATACTACATATTTTAAAGGAGAAAGGCACTTCAGTGTGCATCTACAAGATATCTGTTATTCTGGGGTGACTGGACTCGAAATTCTATGATTCTATGTTAGTCAAAATCCAGAATTGTGCCAAGAAATCTTTATGTCTCATGTTTAAGTACAGAAATATTGGGGGGGAGGGGGAATCAGGCTTATCTCAGGGTACAAAGTTTATTCTCTAAAATCAGCCACTCTCCAAAGATGAAAATGAGTTGTTAAGAGAATCTAGATCTGCTAAAAATATATCTAGCTGAATAATATCCATCAAATAATTTATGACAAAATGGTTGCTGTATTATTTGACAAATTATATAAACGTTATTCAATTTTGTAATTTGTACATGGACATTGTTGTGTTAAAATAGTTAAAAGTCACCAAAAAAAAAAAAAAAACAAACCCACACTTTTCTAATTATTTCCATTAAAAGGTTTAAGACCATTGTGTTTCCTTTGGAAAGTTTTAAGGGAATACCCTTTGAATATTTGATGTAAATATATTTAAAGACATTCTGTTTAGAAAAAGAAAAAGCTTAAATTTTGATGTGGATCCTGTATATCCCATTTATTTTGAGATACAAATAACAGATACGGGCAGGATGAGTAGCTTTTTGATTGAATAGAAATAAATGAGTCAAATAAAATTTAGATATAGCACAGATGATCTGAAGAAAAATTACAATCACTCCATCACTATATTACTCTGAAGCTCCCATGTAATTTCATTATGGGTTATGCCCTGGTGTAATGTAAACAAAGCATTAACTATATTTTTACATTATGCAAATGGTTTGAGATTTATGTCTATATAAACACTAGAGTTTACTCAGTGATTATAATATTCATAATCTCTATGATCAGTCCTCCAGGAAGAAAGCAGCTCATCTATAGAAAATGGAAAGAATGTAGGAAAGAAAGAATATAAATATTTTTTTTTCTAGTTATTCGAGGATTTATCTGATATATCAGTACTAGAAAGCTAGCACCCATAGTTTTCCTCTGTAGTTGGAAAGAGAGATAGAAGGCTTATAGGTCTGAGTCTGCTTATGCATGAGATGCATAAGCAAGCATAAACACCTGGCAAGCATCAACAAGGACCTCATTCTGGTGGGGGTCTCACTTTAATGTCTAAAAGTAGGTAGACTTTTGCTACCCTGCTGCTGAAGATCTGGTATGCCTGTATGGAGATGGTACAGGCAACCTCAGCTGCTGAGACTGCACAGAGCTCTCCACACAAACTGCACATGTAGTGAGCCTACAATTTACCATCTAGAAATAGCAGCTTACGTTATACAGTTCTCTTCTGTCCTGTGAAGTGTCACATAGGACCACTTTACCATCTAAAAAGGTGCTGAAACATTCTTAAGAGCTTGCTTTAAAGTCATAAACTGATACTAGCTCCATAACTATATTCTGTGTATTTTTTGAAGGAGCAAGTTTAAGAAATTCATGGAATTAATTAGTGGGCTCTTCTGAAATGAAAAGCTCAAGTTTAAATGTAGAGAAGTTGCATGTGAAAACTGAAAAAGAAACCTTCAACTATCAAATAAATGTTATAAAGCTTCAGCTCTTAAATAAATGAATAAATAAAATAACTGTACCATGTAATTCAAAAAATATACACAAAAAAATGAGAGCTGTTGGCAGTCACACTGAATTTGACTTTGCATCAAAAGTTAAGGTTCATCATTATGAATTTGTTCATCTGGTAGCCTAAAAACACAAGGAAATAAAAAAGGATTTCTATGGAAGATGAAAAGAGTGCAGATTAATAAAACCCTTGACATTTGGGATAGCAGGGCCCTAGAATTAAAATTCCTTACATTTATTTCCAGTAAGACTGATAAGCCTGATAGCCAAATAAAAATAAAAAAGATGGATAGTAGGAATAAGGACATGAAAAGAGATGCTCTTATTTAACATAAAAACAAAAGTAGGCTCAGTTCATCCATTTGAATGGTGGTGGAGAACAAATATTCATCATACTAGAATTTTTACCTATTCTATCAGATGAGTGTCGTGCTTAACAGTAAGTGTATAGCAAATAAGAGACCTATATTTGAGGATGGGTGAGGAGAGGAGAGAGGAAAAGAGAGAGGATCTAGGCAATTACAGACTTGTCAGTCAGTGGTACGCCCACAAAGAAATCAGTGAAAAGAAACAAAAAAAAGTTATATAGCAAAATACAAGCACAAGATATGCAACATAGCTTTACTGTAATAGATGTAATGAAATAGATTTTTCCACACGTTTCTTGAAGTAGACATTTGAAGGTTTTCACATAACCACAGGAGACTTCAGGCACATTTGGCACATAAGTTGCTGTTACTTAGAAAGCATACTAGTGGAATCAAGCTCGCTAGGAGCTAGTTAATAAGAAAACAAGAAGTAAAGTTCCTCTCATATCAGTTTTGCAATGACATTTACACCAACCACAGCTCAGTTAGACTTTTACAAATTGTGCTCTGCACTGAGTATAAAAGAAAAAAGGCTATTAAAACATGCTATTGTGTAACAGAAGATTTGTGTTGTGCTGGTAGTACTCTGCTAGCTATGGCAATGTAACAAATATGAAAGGATTAATTGCTTTCCTTGCCCAGGTATAGTCTGCACACAGCTTTTCCTATCAAATCACATTGCATATTTTTGCCTAATGAAATGTCCCTTCCTTTGTTTTCCTTTCCTACTTTCATTCATCATGATATCTTTCTAACTACTTATTTCTTGGTATTTTTATCTTACATTCATTTTTTCATCCTTAATTTCTTAATTTGTCTTTCACTGTATTTCCTATTTATTTTTTTCTTAAGTTCCTTACTCCTATCTTTTCCCAAAAAACACTAAAGCAAATTTTGCTGATTTACATGTATGTAATCATTTAATCAAAATTAAGACAGACTTGCTGTCCACATTTGTTTACTAAAACCTTTTTTTTTCTTGTTTATTTTATAAAAACTGAAACATATCAGGATGGAGAAAATGAGTTTTAAATGAATAAATTCATCAGGAATGTAAGAGAGTTTCATTCTGTGGAGAGTGGATTGTTATGGCAACAGGATTTAGCTGTTTAACAAAGCAGGATGAATTTACAAAATTAAACAAGAATCCCATTCAGTTTTCAAATGAAGAGAGACTTACGACACTGTCTTCTAAAATTATTCCATTTAAATCTTTGAGTCATTTTTCTCCAAACAATATTAATTTACCATTGACATCTACATCTAAAATAAGAAGGTTATCATATAACAAATATGTATTTGTGTCTTTACTTAAGGTATAAATTAGAACTATATTCTCTTTCAAGAACTGTAAAATAAGCATGAGTTATTCTTACCTAGAACTTTAAAGCAGCTTCTGAAGAAAAGCCACATCAATTTGCTGTTGAGAATTTCACTCTGCTCTGTAAGTACAGTCAAGTATTTGACTAGTTGGGTCACAGATATATAAATCCAAAATAACATCATTGAGAAAAAAAATGCAGGAGAAGGAGCCCTCTTCAAATTTAGTAATCCCTGCTCTTTTCTTCTCTGTCTTTCTGAGGGTGAAACTGTATGTCTACTCAAGCACACAATAACACGCTTTTCAAAAGAAGGTAAGGATTTATTGATCAAATGATGAAAAACATCTTAAGAGTTTCAGCCACTCCAGTACCTGTTGTTAAAGAGAAGTCTGAATTTTTCTGGTATTTTTGTGAATCACACAAGGCTGTATTTTATATAGTAAATTATTTAAATCCAATGTTTTGTTACATGCATTATCTTTTACCAGGAGGGCTATAACAGCCACTGAATTTGGTAGAAATTTCACTTAATATCTGTGGTTGTTGGACTGTATCCCTAAGAACATATGCTAGATGTGTCAAGATCAGTTAGGTTTTGCTATTTCCATAAAGCTGACTACAATTTTTATATGGTGTATTGTTAGCAGACTACACATTAAGAAGAGCAAATTAGAAAAGTCAAAAAAATAACGAATTTGACTATAACAAGCTGAGGTCAGAACCTAGCCCACATTTTTATCAAGAAGAGGCGTGAACAGTCATATTTATCTTATTTTATTTTTTTGTGATAGGAACCTTTTTCTGACAATTTATTTTCTGAGATCTATATTTCAAGCACCCGGTTTCACTATACTTTAGAAAATTAGTTACCTGCAACAGTATATTCAGTGAAATAATTCCAAAAATCTAAAGTCTAAAAAGTTTTCAGTAGTTAATATTAGTATTTATTCTATTGAATTACGAAAAATAGTCAACCAAAAGAGGAAGTAGAAGGATATCAAATGCAATAAATAACTACAGAATTATAAATAGTGTGTATGGTTGGCATTTATCTGGTTGAGTTCTGAGTATCTCCAAAAATGGGGATTTCACAACCATAAGTTTTAGTCCAACTGGTGAGCCTGTAACTCCCTCTATCTAGAAGGATCCTACAAGAGACTGTATCATAAGGCTTGAAAAAGTCAAGATAAATGAATCTAATGTTCTTCCTTCATCCACAAAGCCAGTCATCCATTGTAAAAGGCAATCAGGTTGGTTAGACAGGATTTGTCCTTGAGAAATCCATGCTGAACATTCACTGTCACTTTTCCGTCCTTCACGGGCTTGAAATGTCTTGCAGGAGGACCTGTTCAAAATTCCCCTGTGGTCTGAAAAGAGAATGTAATTCCCCATCTCCTGTTCTTTCACCTTATAAGGGTGTGTGTGACACTTGCCTTTTTTTTTTTTCCTAGTCATGGGGAACCTTCCTTGATTTCCATAATCTTCCAAAGCTGATAGATAGTGGACAACTACCTTAGCATACTCCCCCTCTCCTCCAACCCCGCCCCCATCCCCTATCCCCAACCTGTATGGTCATATGAACTTGTATGTTTTTTTAATACTTTTTCCTTGCTGAACATCAAAACTTTTATCGTGTGAATAATAGTAACATTTACCCACTTAAACGGATTTGAATATTTTGACTATACAAGTATTGAGTAGTAAGCCCATATTGACATACTGTATGTGTATAACATGTATGTTGGCACTAAATGATAGACTAGTGAAATATCTGAAATATCTGTATTTCTAGTAATTACCAAAATCGTCTCTTGCTTCAGGATTCAAAGATTCATTTTCAGGTCTCTTGGGTGTCTTAATTTTAAAGCCTAAAGTTACATTCAGATTGCAGCTTACTTTGGCTTCTGTATTCCTTGAAGCTTTGAGAACAACAGCATCTTCCTTCCTTGTGACTGCAACTGTATGGGAGCAGAAACTTCAGCTTTATTTCTGAGATTCAGGGGAAACAATATACAATTTTGCATGTATAAAAGACTGAGGAGATTCTAAATCTCCTTGTCAGTTACTGTTGTATTTTATAGAACTTTGCCAGACCACATTTTGTTGCAGAAAAGCAATACAAAATATATGCAAAACTTTACTACCTATGACTACCTTCACACTTAATCTCTATTTAACTGAACTTTCATAGCTAAAAATAGAAATAAATGTATTATAAATCAAGGCAGTAAAGTGAAATTTGCAGAACAATTGTAAAAATAAGTTTTCAATGAGTACAAAATTAAGAAAATTTTACAAAGTATATATATAGACATGTAAAAACAGAAGGCATTTATATATCACTTTTCCTATTATACTTCTGATCTTTCAGTTTATTGATGCTTCATAAATATCCAGTATTATATGTGAAAAAGCATATATTATGACTATATTGCACTGCATAATATAAATGCATTCCAGATTCCAGTTGTAGTTACCAAACATATCTGTTTTATACTGATAACCATGTGGACTTTGAAAAGAAAAAATGACGGGATCCAAAATGAAAAAGAAAGACCTGCAAGATCTACAACAAGGGCCTGCAAAATTCTTGAACTAAACTCTGAACAAATATTGTAAAAGATGTACTTAAGAAGAAAATTGCCTTATTTCAGACTTTCACAACTGAGTCAAAATAGGACAAATATTTGTCAGGTCTGTTTATGAATCTGTGCCTAATTTACAATGGAATTACACTTGGATTCTGAAAAAGAAATCCAAGCACAAGAAGGTGAAAAACAAGATCCAGAGATTTTTTTTTTTTTAAAACCTCCTTCTAGTGTTTCATTAGCATAGAAATCCAATGTTGCTAAGATTAACATTGTCAGAACTCTTTAAGGATTTGTTACCTAACAGTCAAACTATCCCTTGTTACTATCTTAACCATTGTAAGATTTTTCTGTCAAAAGTGTTAAAAATCCCCAGAGGGCTAGACTGAAATAATTACATAGCATACATGCATTACTCTAATGATAAAGAAAATATGCCCCAGGTTGTAAATGTAGACCTCTTGCACTGATAGGAATGTGGCAGCCTAGTACATAAAGGACAGCTGGAAATGACCTAACTGTATGAAGAATATACTTTTCCATAATAGACTGTACATCTTTGGTAATCTAAATTAAAATGAAATGCAACACAACTTCTATACTAGAGCAGTAACATCACCCATAGTTGCAGCTTCCAGACATTTAAAATTTAGGTTGGAAACAAAAAACAACAGAGTATGTGCAACACCTGTGAAATGAACTGTGAAGCAAAGTTTGCAAGGCCTATCTTTTAAAAATCACATGCCTTTTCTTTACTTCTTTTACTTAAATCATGTACATATTACTATGTCCTTAGTGAAATATAAGTATGAACAGTTAAGGGGCTGGACGGTGAAACAAAGACCAGTAAACAGAAGAACTGTTCCACTGGAAACATTCCATCCAAATTTTGAAACAAACAAACAAACAAAAAAATCACTATTTTATTAGAAATAACTGCAAACTTGATTTTGCATAAACTCAGTTTAATGATGGGGAGTAGGATTGGGCACAAAAAATGCATTTCTTCTGTATCAGCAAATCAGCAAAACATTGATTTCACCATATTGGGGATAAGACTTTTTTTTTTTTAATATAAGTCAAGTTCAAAAAGTCAATATCAAAGAAAAATACTTAAATTTTAAAAAAGCATAATGCTTTTAGCCACGTATGAATTTTCATAACTTTTCATATGAAATTTAAATTGCTTTCATCCTATATTCCACAAAGTCTGAATAGAATAAAAATCTGATTTCCTTTTGTCTCTAGCTAGTGCCCTCCTTAATAGTAACCTTGTGTATGACCTTGGGAAAACTTTTTAATCTCACTCAGTTCTGTCTGGGAAAATAATAGTTCCTCAGATGAGTGCTATGGATTGTAAATTAATTGATTTTCTGAGATGTTCTGATAATACAGTGGTATCAGCACAGCACACCAGAAATCATCTGAGGATAATTCCTCAAGAATTCTAGTCCTGTAATTTTTTTAAATAAAGCCATGTCATAATAAGTCTCAAGCAGAATTTAAGTGGAGCACTATCCTATTCCTGGCTTTGTTCCAGGAGTGAATTGAACCCTTGGTGAATCTTATTTCTTTCTACATGCTACCAAATCCTTAAGACATCACTATATAAAGAAAGAAAAAAAATATTTTTGCCACTTAATAGTATTTTAATTTGCAAATTACTAAGATGATACTTAAAGATCTGCAAAAGTAAGATCTCAATTCACTAGAGAAAGCAAAAAGCAAATTAAGCAGGTTTACACTCTACTAAATATCACCCAAGGACTCATTAGTGTGATTTACATGATTAGTTAACCTGTGTAAGTATGAACATTATGAAAACCATGACTTTCTATTTGTTTTAAAATGCAAATGGGTTAAGTGTCCTTGATATCTGAGTCACAGTTTCCTGAATTAAGTATAGAACTTTATTCACATGTTGCGGTAATTGAGTAAGCTCAGATCTGGATAGCGAGGGAGAGTTCACAGAAGTTTAGCACATTTTCACTTCCCCAAAATTATTTCAATTTTCTATGGACTTTATGAGTGATGGATTTTATGAATTCAAACTATAGGTACACGTAGCTGAGTACAAGTCTTCTGTTCATTGGCAGCCTAGGATTTGAATAACTGGAAAACTCTAAGCCATAAATTAAATATCGTAAGCTATGTATATGTTTAGTAAATGTTACAGTATCTATCTTTATGTAGATATATATACAATATCTATAGATAGATATTTTATCTATTTTCCCTCTGCAGACAGAGTAAGCAAATCTGATCACTTACAAGTTTTAAAATCTTGTGCTGTTTAAGTAGCTCAGAAAAGAATTATATCTACCAGACTACTCAGTGAGATCACTATAGAATGAACCTGAGCACAGAAAGAAACAGTGCAGTCCCTGACTCTTGTGCTCTAATGAGAATATACATTCCTGCAAACACTATTCCTTCCTGGTAGAACTGTAGCTACAGATGAGCAAACTCTTCCCACAGATAAATAGGTTGATACCTTTTCAAACATACCGAGAGTGTTACAATATTTAACTGAAGCAAAGATTGACAAATCTCTAGAACAGAAGCAATGTTTTAGTATGCACATGTCTAATGTTTAACAGGATAATACCCAAAATTAAAGTTTGCCTTCTCTTGATGCTATCACAAGTCACATAGTAAAAAATAAATCATTTGTGGAACCTAATGGTAAGAAAGAAGGATTACTGTCATTTGTTGTGATGCACATCACAACAAATATGCCTATAGTTTCACAATAGAATACTGGTATCAACCCTGTAAGGTTTTTTTTTTTTTTTAATGTAATAATAAAAATTAAAATTATAAAAAAAGAAAAAAACCAGCCAAAAACACCAAAACCAAACAGCCAGACACACACACACACAAACACACTGTGGATTTAAGTACTTGAAGCAGTGAAAAGTACACCCTCTGTTTTGCTCTTCCAAATTTCCCGGATAAAGTATACATTAGATACCTAATCTGAATTTGTTTGGTTTCAGAGTCCAGCTATCAGGTCATTTTTATATCTTTATCAGATATATTTAAGGGCTCTTTACTATCAGTAATTATCTCTTCGTGGGAATACCAATAGATATATTAAATTGTTTCCCTTCCCCTCCCCCCTCCCCCCCCCGCCTCAAATAAAATAACTAAGACAGAACTTCCTGTCTTTCATTCCAAATCAGGTCTTCTGACCTTGAATCATTGTTGTGGCTCCTGGGGAAACATATTGAAATTTTTCAGCATGTATTTTAAAGCATGGAGGGCATAGCTATAATTGTCTCATTAATGGAATGTAGTAGAGAATCATTTATTTTACTCAGTATTTTCCTGTTTGTATACCATGGAACCTTGTCTGTTACAGCATTACTTTGTTAGGTCTTATATTTCCGGCTCTGAATTATGATCTCTAAACCCTTTTGGTATCACTATTACCTCAGGAATAGCTCACAACTGTAAGTCTTCCTCAGAGTAAACATGTTAGAAAGAATTGAGCAATTGGAGGCAAATATCATCTTATTGGCCATCAAGCTGGAATTTCACTTTCTTACTCCCTTAAATATTTCTTGTGAAACTTTGGATATGTCTCTTCTAGTTCAGATTCTTAATGTTATTTGGGTGTGGAATTCAAACTAAAATATCAACGAGAGATTCTTTCCCCACTTGTTTCAGTGTAATTATTTAGTTTAGAAATGATTATTATAACCAGATTGTTTTGTATTACACAGGCTGGAGGATTTCCTTCAAATCCAATAAGACTTGAAAGAAAGACTTTAAAGTCCTTCCTTTCCAGTCTTCTCACCACAATTGTTGGTTGTCTCTGAAGCTCTCTAATACTTAAGCATCTTCCATGAATTACGGCTTCCAAAAGAGAACACAGAATTGGAACACAGAATTCCAAGAACAGTTACTGTCCTGTTCATACAAAGGCAGTATTAATCATTCCACCTTTTTGGTATCCTTCTGCTTTTGTCTTTAGTCACTCTAGCCCTTTAATTCCAGCATTGCTATGATCTTCTACCAGTTTTCTGCCCTGACTCCAAATCATTTTCCAAGTCACTGACTTCCACCATAATATCTCCCACTTTATCGGAGGGCTAGCATTCCTGGTTCTAGATGATTTTGCATTTGAACATAAGAAATTCATATTACTTGCTTCTTCTACTTGACTATGAAATACTTCAGAAGCTTTGAAATACTAGAATTTCAAACAAGTATCAGTGATGCTTATTGTAATTATTCAGTGGACACTCCTGACTTAAAAAGTACTGTTAAAAAGCTTTTAAAATTATTTTATTTACTTGATTTGTTTTCTGAAACAACATGAAAGTGATACATAATTAAACAGGATCAAAAATTCTGCTAGGAAAAGAGCATTTTGTGCCTGTTATACAGTGATGAATTAATGTTAAAACAACCTGCTGAGCAGTTACCTTTTTTTTCCTTTGTAATTCGTAATAAAACCCAGTGACATGATGTCTCCCAACAGCCTGAGTAAGTTTAACAAATTGTAATAGGAGCACTAAATCAATCCAATTCAATTTATTTAAACAAGACAAAAACCCCGAGGAGACCTTCATGCATTCACTTAAATGACAACCTCAAAAGTTAGGACCTAAAATAAGCAGTGAAAAGAAAGTTTAGAAACCATATCCAGTGTGTGAATGCTTTATGTTCATTTTAGTACATCCAGAACTTCATAAAAATGAAAACTAAAATGTCAACATGAAATAAAAACTGAGTATCAGCGAGTTACTGTTTAAATAAATTATAATTAGAATTTCCTACCTCAGAAAATTTTCATTCTGAATGTATGTCTTTCTGAATGTCTTTAGGATGCTGACATTAGACTTTACTAGACTTTAGAATCTTATAAATAAGTAAGCATATTTCTATACATACATGTGAGTTTATGAGTAAACATAAAGTAACAAACTGAGTCTTCCATTCAGCTTAGTCAGTTCAGTCTATGCATGGGTCCCTGAGGGAACAAGGAAAAAAAAAAGAGAGAGAGAGAGAGAGAGAAAAGCATTGTGCATTGTTTGAATTTAGTTAAAAGTGGCAAAAGAGTTACATTAAAAATTACATGATCACTGGAATTAGTCTGTGGTATTGAAAGATGGGAAACTAGCCCTTAATGCCTTTCATGAGAGAATCATATTACTAATGCTGAGAAAATATTTTATTCAGCAGAGCAAATACATTAAAAAAAAAAAAAGTCTGGTAGAAGAAGAAAAA
The DNA here is from genome assembly GCF_965140915.1 of Aythya marila. Taxonomy (NCBI): domain Eukaryota; kingdom Metazoa; phylum Chordata; class Aves; order Anseriformes; family Anatidae; genus Aythya; species Aythya marila. The sequence continues at coordinate 15,587,897 of NC_139048.1, forward strand.
TGTATTTTCCAAAAAGGACTATGTTCAAATGACATATTTTGAAAATAAATAAATAAATAAATAAAAAATAAAAAAAATCCCAGAATTCAGATTACAAAGTCATGATGAAATAAGAACAGCCTGTTAAATCTACTTTTTTAGGCAATCGGTTGCACAAGGCTCAGATTATGTTGTACTTCAACTGGAAGGTGTGTGGCAGATGGCCCACAAACACAGACTGCAAAGTCATCTGCATAAAAGCAACAGCACAATCTACAAGGAATCACAAAGACACTAATGTACCTAAAGAGGAAAACATATCACAGTAAAGGGAACCCTCTGGGGCACCTTGTTAATTATTGCAAGGTCACATTCCTGTGTAAGATTATGTTCATTACTCTAGAGCTAATTTACACTCAGTTTAGTGTATGGTTCTTAAAGCCCAAGGCCAAAAAAAGAAATTATTGTAAAAATTTGTGAAGGGCAATTTGAGAGTTTTCATCAGTATAAATAATTTTCCCATCATTGGTGATTAACCAGAGACTGAAAACCAATTCCAATCAGGAACCACTGGATCCTGAGGTCTACAATCCAGCCTATAAAATAAAGGCAAAAAAAAAAATCCCAGTCTAGATCACGGCAGTTGTGCCATTCACTCCTAACCTAAATTCAGCCTGCAGTTCAAAACAAGAATTTTAAACCATAATATATCATTCAGACCTTTGATTTGAGGTGATGTGTTCCCTGCTTCCAATCTACCAAAGTTTTAGGTTAAATACTGTGAGGAGCACTGGAACAGGTTTGCCCAGAGAGGTTGTGGAGTCTCCTTCCATGGAGATATTCAAAACCCACCTGGATGCCATCCTGAGCAACGTCCTCGAAGTGATCCTGCTAAGCAGGGGATTTAGGATAAGAAGTAACAAGATCCAAATACTCCATGCAGTCCTTGGGAACATAGTATGCTGCTGATTTCATATTGTACCATACCATTGAAAACAGTGTTCTACTCCCCAAAAGGTATGCATCCTTAAACGGCCTTCGAACAAAAACAATACAGGACATCCAGCTATTCTGTTTAGTATAAAAAATTAAGGAAAAAAGTTGCACAGGATGAAACAAGAAGAATGTCTAGAGTTTCCAGGGAGGGAGCTAAAAGGAAGAAGAAACAGACATTAACAACAAACATCAACTGCATACATAAGCATTGGATATAGGCACTAAAAATGTTTCGTCTTAGTGTCTACAGCTCCCCATAACCTACAAACATTTTTTCACTAAGCAAGAGAGAACTGCATATATAACACCAAGTCAGAGACTTGACTCAAGACTCAGTTTCTTTCTCAGCATCCTGATGAGAGACAATTTTGTAATTGAAGTTAAGAGAAGACTGAATTCAATCATCCTCTTCTGCAGATAAAACCTTTCTGAACATCAACTGTAAAAACAGACCTTCCTTGTTAAATTGAAACCAATAAAGCCTTATCATTTACTTCACTGACAGCAAGATCAGACATATGACTCTTCCTTCACTAACAGATAATTTGATTATCCATCCAATTAGATCACAGAATCACAGAATTTCTAGGTTGGAAGAGACCTCAAGATCATCGAGTCCAACCTCTGACCTAACGCTAGCAGTCCCCACTAAACCATATCCCTAAGCTCTACATCTAAACGTCTTTTGAAGACTTCCAGGGATGGTGACTCCACCACTTCCCTGGGCAGCCTGTTCCAATGCCTAACAACCCTTTCAGTAAAGAAGTTCTTCCTAACATCCAACCTAAAACTCCCCTGGCGCAACTTAAGCCCATTCCCCCTCGTCCTGTCACCAGGCACATGGGAGAACAGACCAACCCCCACCTCGCTACAGCCTCCCTTGAGGTATCTGTAGAGAGTGATAAGGTCGCCCCTGAGCCTCCTCTTCTCCAGGCTGAACAAGCCCAGCTCCCTCAGCCGCTCCTCGTAGGACTTGTTCTCCAGGCCCCTCACCAGCTTCGTCGCCCTTCTCTGCACCCGCTCAAGCACCTCCATGTCCTTCTTGTAGCGAGGGGCACAAAACTGAACACAGTACTCGAGGTGCGGCCTCACCAGAGCCGAGTACAGGGGGACGATCACCTCCCTAGCCCTGCTGGTCACACTGTTTCTGATACAAGCCAGGATGCTGTTGGCCTTCTTGGCCACTTGAGCACACTGCTGGCTCATATTCAGCTGACTATCCACCATCACTCCCAGGTCCTTCTCTGCCTGGCAGCTCTCCAACCATTCCTCTCCCAGCCTGTAGCTCTGCTTGGGGTTATTGCGCCCCAGGTGCAGGACCCGGCACTTGGCCTTGTTGAACTTCATGCAGTTGACCTCAGCCCATCGGTGCAGCCTATCCAGATCCTCCTGCAGAGCTTTCCTACCCTCAAGCAGATCGACACACGCACCTAACTTAGTGTCATCTGCGAACTTACTGAGGGTGCACTCGATGCCCTCGTCCAGATCATTGATGAAGATATTAAAGAGGACCAGCCCCAGCACTGAGCCCTGGGGGACGCCACTAGTGACTGGCCTCCAACTGGACTTGACTCCATTCACCACAACTCTTTGGGCCCGGCTATCCAGCCAGTTTCTAACCCAACGAAGCGTGCGCCAGTCCAAGCCAAGAGCAGCCAGTTTCTTGAGGAGAATGCTGTGGGAGACGGTGTCAAAAGCCTTGCTGAAGTCAAGGTAGACCACATCCACAGCCTTTCCCTCGTCCACCCAGCGCGTCACTCTGTCATAGAAGGAGACCAGGTTCGTCAAGCAGGATCTGCCTTTTATAAACCCATGCTGACTGGGCCTGATCGCCTGCTTGCCCTGCAAGTGCTGCGTGATGACTCTCAGGAGGATCTGCTCCATGAGCTTCCCTGGCACTGAGGTCAAACTGACAGGCCTGTAGTTTCCTGGGTCTGCCCTCCGGCCCTTCTTGTAGATGGGCGTCACATTTGCTAGCCGCCAGTCAACTGGGACCTCCCCCGATAGCCAGGACTGCTGATAAATGATGGATAGTGGCTTGGCCAGCTCCTCTGCCAGTTCTCTCAGTACCCTTGGGTGGATCCCATCCGGCCCCATCGACTTGTGCACATCCAAGTGCCGTGGCAGGTCACCAACCAGGTCTTCATGGATAGTGAGGGTCACATCCTGCTCCCCATCCCCTTCCACCAGCTCAGGGTACTGAGTATCCAGAGAACATCCGGTATTGCCGCTAAAGACTGAGGCAAAGAAGGCATTGAGCACCTCCGCCTTTTCCTCATCTCTTGTAACTAAGTTTCCCCCCGCATCCAGTAAAGGATGGAGATTCTCCTTAGTCCTCCTTTTAGTGTTGATGTATTTATAGAAACGTTTTTTGTTATCTTTAACGGCAGTAGCCAGATTGAGCTCCAGATGAGCTTTGGCCTTCCTAATTTTGTCCCTGCACAGCCCCGCTACATCCTTAAAGTCCTCCTTAGTGGCATGCCCACTTTTCCAAAGATTATAAACCCTCTTTTTTCTCCTAAGATCAAGCCACAATTCTCTGTTGAGCCAGGCTGGTCTTCTTCCCCGCCAGCTCGTCTTTGGGCACGTGGGGACAGACTGTTACTGCGCCATTAAGATTTCCCTCTTGAAGAGCGCCCAGCCTTCCTGGACCCCTCTGCCCTTCAGAACCACCTCCCAAGGGACTCCACCCACTAGTGTCCTGAGCAGCTCAAAGTCAGCTCTCCAAAAGTCCAATACAGCGGTTTTACTGGTCCCCTTCCTGGCCTTGCCAAGAATAATAAACTCCACCATTTCGTGGTCACTCTGCCCAATCAGATCATACAGTCTAATTTGTAAGACATTAAGAGCTATGTGTGACCCTCTTCTAACACTCCTACAAATAAATATTTTCTTGACTTTCAGTTTCAGATGATTTTTCAAAAACAAGGTTATTATGTACTGGAGGCAATATAAGAATATTTTTGACAACATTCTGCCTGTGAATATTATTACAAATGTTTCCTGTTTGTTTTCAAACAGGAAACAAATGTTCGTTTTCAAACAAACAACAGAAAAAACAAAAACAAACAAACAAAAAAACTACATATTATCAAATGTAAAGCATACTTTAAACAAAAAAACAAACAAACAAAAAAACAACAAAACAAAACAAAAACAAAACAAACAAACAAAACAAAACACACTTTTGTCTAAGAACCTCTGATTCACAGTTGTCTTTCACCAAAACACACTTTTTGTGGACCTCATTCGTTCTTATCATAATATCGTCAAAAGCAAAGAGCACAAAACTTGGATCTTTTTTGAAATGGAAAAGAGAGAACATGAATTTAGTTTTTAAATAATGATTTTCACATTCATAACTAACAAAGATGCCTTATTAAATATTTCTGGATTTTTGTCTGCAAGACAGCACTGGAGACAAGACACCCTAAACAAGAATCATTCACACATTTCTGAATTCAAAACAGGGGCCTCAAAATATTTTTATTTTAAAACAAGTTAAAAGTGATGCTGTGTCAAGCTGCTTTGACCCAGTTGAGTCTGACCTCCACCCTGTTATCAGTTGAATTGATGAAAAAACTGCACTTTAAAGTAGAATGCAGATCCAAACTGGCAGCCTACCAACAGAAAAATATAAAGAACATTAACTACTCATATTAAGAGTTCAGTTACCACTAACTAATAAAATAAGCTGAAATGTCCTTACCATGATTAAGGAGAATATTTCTTAACAGAGTATGCCTCTCTAGTCTATCTGTTATTATATTTTAGATAATATTGTATTGCTATAATATAGACAAGAAAAAGAAAAAAAAATAAATAAATCTATCTCTGACAACAATAAAGAGATGAAGCATTTAAGAAGCAACATATTCCATCCAAGTTCTCCTAAATTTTGAGTATCAGCTCTCTGTTTCCTTCATTTTCCTCAAGGACTCTGGCAAAGTCTTTGGAGTACCTAAATAGAAATACCACATGCAGCTTATAACTTCACAGGTTAAGAGCTCCAAAAAAGGCCAAAGTTATCTTTCACATTATTTATAATAATATTAGGTGTATTTTTAGCTAGATATTTTAGCTTAGATTTTTTTCTAGAGGATTAGAAGCAGCAACTGAAACGTACTATGATGAGAACTTTTAAAGGTCATTACTAAACATAATCAACTGCACCTGAAAGAAGAAAAAAGAAAAAAACATTTAACTGTTATGTGGTGGATAACAAAGAAGATATCTAGTAAACCATAATTGGGAAGAATTTCTTTTATTATTTCTTAACAGAGTGACTATCTGAATAATTTGCAGAATTACCAGGATCTTCTCTGCAATAAATGTTTTAATGGGAAAGTAGAATAAAGAAAATATTACAGGAAGCTGAAGTGTGGCCAAAGCTGTGATTTCAATTAAGTGTACATACATGTAATACACTTTGTTGATACAATAGAAAGGAGAATCATTTGATCTCTCTTCTCCTTCTTGAATAATATGCACTGCAAAACATGCGTGATGGAGCTGGAAAATAACAGGCTATTGCCTTTGACAGAGATTTTAATTGGAAGACAGTATACAGATTGGAAAGTGGAATGCTGACTATATGAAAGTGTTATGCACTACTATGTAATAGTAGTAATAACATACGAAAGAGGGCTGTTAAGAATGGAGAAATGCACATTTTTAATTGGTAGATGGGGGGAGCTTTGAAACGGTTAATCCTCATTTGCAACAATGTAATTATCCCTTATGAAACCGATGAAAAAGAAAGTTTGAAAAGCTTGTAGGTGTGTTTGTAAGTCTCAAAATAAAGCTGGGAGGCAGCTGACTTGAAATACCAGAGGGTTCTCATGCCTCAAAATTCTTGCATATTAAAATAGCTAGTGGCAGACATGAAGGGATAGGCAGGAGCAGAATGATCTGCTGAAATCCAGTAGGGATCTAACCCAAATGGAAAATTTGTGCATTCCTTCTGGGCTTCCTTCTATGCCCTTGGGATGCCAAAATAATGTCATCTCAAGTCACCAAACCACCAGAGGAGGAGCACAGAAAGAAACAGATACTCATGAAGACAATTCTCAGAGGCCCCTCTTCATTTGTATCTGTGATGCATGAACATGGGAAAGCCTATATTCCACAGTCTGTATCCCCAGAGCCTGTAAAGACTATTTCCAGGTACTCACGAGAATAAGCTCAGTATTATTCTGCTGTATTCTCTCAAATTCATATGGCATTCTGCAATTCAGTCTTTGCACAATCCTTATTCTCATTGATTAAGTTTGCTGCCCATGTGAATACTGAGTGAGAACTTCAGGAGTTAACACAGTAATTACACTCCTTGCTATAAATCAAGAAATTCAGTAGAGAAGATACACCTCACTAGGGAGGTAACAACAGATCAGAAGTGAAATGCTGCAGGACTCCTGCCCCCACCCCAGCTTCCTCTCCCCAGCAGGTACCTGTTTACTTGGCACAACCAGGCAGCCCCACTCCAGTGAGTGTACAAAACCCCAAGCCTGCCCTTCCTCACACAGCCCAGCTATGGAGATGAGATCAATCAGAGGGTTCCTGTCCTGCACTGCAACAGATGTCCTACCTATCACTACCTCTTCATAGTCCTGGAAAGACCTGATGCAAAACTTTCTTTAGCACTGGATTTTTTGCTACAGCTCCACTGCAACCCCTGCCCACCCTGCCCCGCCTCCCCCCCCCCCCCCAGTATTCAATATAACCTTTTCCTCCAATCTCTCTGCAAGTCACTGTGACATCTTTCATCCTGGTCCAGATGTACTGTCCCCAAAACAGAGCAGTAATGATATTTCAGCTGTGAACAGGATAGTTAGAGAGCAGGGTCAATGAATGTCCATTTTGTCTGCTCAGGTAACTAAGAAAATACAGGACTCGTGAAACTGGTTTACTCAGGTAGAGTTAGGAAGCTCCATTTACACAAAAAGTTTGCTGTATAAAGAAGTAACCATCTAACACAGTAAAAATCTTATTAATGATGTATTAACAATCAATTACTAGTGAGGTGCATGCTTGCCAATTTTTCTGAAGTCAGCTGGTCTATGTTACAAATGGGCTATAACACGTGGCAGGATATAAGACAGGGCAAATTAAAAACATTTCAAAAATAATGCAAAGTTTTTGGGTGCTGGAAAATTAGTCATGACTGTTGACAGCTAAGGTCCAGGGGGTAAAGCACAATTTAAAAATGTATGCAGAGCTCTCGTATAACCATCCGAGGTTTTCAATGAAGAGCTTCAAATCACTTTTCATAGTTTAAGGGGAAAATATATATATATATATATATATATATATATATATATATATATATATATATATATATATATATATATATATATCTGTATTGATGCAATTCAGAGAATTTGTTATTTATGAGACGGTAGTACAATCATTTTGTTCTTCTCTCCAAATGTTTTCCGTGAAATAATTACAATAGAGATAGGTTTTTATGTCAAAATAAATTAAAAAGAACTTTTCTAGGTACAGAAGAATTCAGTGTATCACACGTGTACCTGAATCATTTCATCTCAGTTCATGGTCACTGTACTGTCTTAGTATCTATATAACCAGAGATTTGTAGCCTTTGCAAAAAGGTTACGGCACATGCTCAAGATAAGCTAGATAGTACCATAACAGTAAAATTACAAGGTGGTTGTTTGATGCCAGTTGCAGAAACACATAAAAAGTTATATGTTAAAAACTTGAAATTATATTTTAATCATGTGTCTTATCGCATGGTGGGTGACTTGAAGGCTCATACCTCATGTATGAGCCCTCAAGTTGCCAACAGAAATTACAGCAAGAGTGTTAATATCTTACCTTACTATTTAAGACCATGATTCCCTGCTTTCCTGCCATTGCAGATGACATTGCTTTATCTGCTAGCACTCATGGGGCACACAGTACAGCACAGCCTCCAAACACCACACCTACTGCTTACACACCAACACTTCCCAGAATCACCACATTTAATGATCACACTAAGTACACTCTCTGCCCAAGTAAATTCCCAACTCATTCTGGCTCCCACCTGAAAGGCCAGAGGCTAGGAACATGGCCAAATGTAGATCATGTAAACTGTTGTAGCATCACCTATGCATTCCTGAATAACAACTTGCCCAAAACTGCACCAAAATATTATTGGCACACATGAAATTCACATTTCTTATCTTTTCATTAATTTTGATGTCTTCTTCAAAATTCCTACCTTCTTTTGCCTTCCAGGAGAAACTGGTCCCATCAAGAGACTATGTAAATAACACTAAATCCAATCAAGACCCCCAAAAAGTTCACTGAAATAAGTTCTGTGCTTTGTAAGAACAGTTGATAGTGGTTCAAGAAGGTGACATTCCTCAGCCCATGACCACAATAGAGCATTAACTAATTAAAATGGTGCTACTGGATAGGTTATATATCACCAAAACACTAATGAATTATAATACTATTATGCTTGCTGAACATTCTGTGCCATTTTTTTCCAATGTGTTACAAAATGTGATAAAAAGTACTTACATTTGGTACCCTAGTTTTACACAGCTATTTATTTAGTGAATTGTCTTCTATTCTGAACCTTGCAAAGGATTGTTGAGATTGATTAAACTCTTGCTTAAAGGCTACTGATTTCTAGTGCAGAGGAAGTGAGAACTATTTTCTAAGCTTTTTTCTAAGACTGAAATTTCTTGAGTGCTTTATACACTGCAGAAAAAGACTTCGATTTAGCTTGTTAAACTCACTAACAATAAAAGATTTTAGTAGTTTACTGAACATTTCCTTTCAAGGTCAACATACAAGCTTTGTTTTTTCTCCTTTTCTCTTCTTAGTATAAATGTTTAGTAGTTTCAATAAAAAGTTCAGAATATGATTATGAACCCTTTGCTTCCCCATCTTATTTGACAATATTAAGAACAGTTCCTAATAGAAGCATTACAGTAGATGCCTGAAGTTAGCTAGTGTGAAAATTTCCTTTAGCGTGAAAATTTTCCTTTCACTTATTTTTAGTGAAGTATATTTGAAGGGGCAATGAACGAGCATACAGTATTTGCTACCCATTCTTTGTTGTCTTCTTCAAAAACTTTCATTCATAGAGGAAAAATAATAAGCAAGTGAGCAGTAACACTTGATAAACATTCAAATTAATGTCAACCAGACCACAGTCAAACACACAAATTACCATAGAATCATAGAATCTTTTAGGTTGGAAAAGACCTCTGAGATCATATAATAATAAATATAATTTTTAAAAGTTGTACTATATTTAATTACGATAGAAGAAATCTTAAACTTATAAAAGTAATCCTTTCTCTCTATTTATTTTATTTATAAAAAATTTTATTTGCCTCAGTTGCTCTGTCTTGACAATCAGTATCTGGAGGCAAAGTAAACTAGGAAATAAATTGGTTTTGCAACAGGATTGTGGATTGTCTAATTAACCACAAAGTGTGAAATAAAACTTAGATGAGCATTTTTTAAATAGTATAATAATTTCCGTATGACTTAAGTACTTGTGCACTGCAAGAAGAAAAAAAGAAAATCCCTGAATAATATAAAAGTTAACATACTTCAGATCTAAAGAGCATCGTAAATATGTGATTGTGCACAGAAAACAATAAAACATGAAGAGGAAAAATATGAACAGAATTGCCATACAAGGCATACCTATTAAAACATACATTCAGCATAGTCAATGCTGAAATTAAAGGTTATTAAAAGCTGTCTAAAAACCCTTTACCAAGTGAATACACAGTATGACTCAGGTGAGTACTCAGAGTCAAAGAATAAAGGCAATCTTAGAAATACATTCAGACAACATACTTGAAGAAAACTAGTCTACACACAGATAGATGACATCAGTGAACCATGCAACAGCATTCTGAGGAAGAAAAAAAATACATTAAAAACATTTTACAATAAAGGACAAATCCTCCATGACATGCTCAATAAACCAAAAGAGAAATTTGTCCCTGGTTATACAAAGTATTTGGACAAAATGTCATTCTTTGTCTATGATGATGAATAGGTTCTTGCTAGCTAGAAGAGAAAAAAGAAAAATGAAACAAGGATGTTCAGTAGGAACTGAAAACTTTTCCATTCAGAAGATCCTTCTGAGAGTGTAATCTTGAGGTATGTGAACATAGTTTATCCAGAGAAAGGGGGCATGTTCTTTACATTCAAGTAAGCATGTAATAACATAAAACCGCAATGAAGAAATAATAAATGGACAAAATAAAAACCACACACAAATAGTCCAGCTGCACATTACAAATAGGTTTGTGATAATTTAATGCTAAAGCAACTACGTTTTTTCAGTTTAATGCTTATGGCCCTGATTTTCTACTTAGGCAAAAGCATTCTGGTTTACTATACCTTTCATTAGGTAAACATCCACTGAGCGGTGAAAATACTACATAAAGTCTTTAAATGAAAGATTATCCAAACATGATGCTAACAAGTGGAAAATTCAAAAAGTTGAACTAAAGAGGAAAACAACTATGAATATAATATCCAGAAGCACAACTTAATTAGAAAATGTGATGAATTTCACATTGTTTACAGCTATACATGACTCCCATACCATCACTAAAACTGATTTTTACCCAACCAACCTGTCACCAAGTCAAATAAAGGCATGACAGAAGTCCCTGATATAGGACAGTAGAAACGTGGCTGAATGGGAAAGAAAACATTTGGTAACCTCAGATATAACTAACCCAAGCATGAATAAAACAACAGGAAAACAAATGCCAACTGCTCTGCCAAGGTACAAGGATTTTTCTACAGTACTCAAACAACTATATTTGAATAAGTAAGTAGTTTAAGATCATGTAGTTCACATCCCTGTACATGGCTATTGCTTCTAGCAATAAAATTCAGTAAAGCATTGTTGTCAGCATTTAAGTATTATCTAAACATGTCTAAGTGAGATAAGATGTTTCTTAACATATAAATTATTAAAAAGAATTATGTAGAAATTCAGCATGTGAACATATGTGTCATATGAATATTTAGATTCTTTGGGAACTCATCCAGACCCCTGGAAGAATTTTCTACACTGGAAGGAAAATGTTAAATAATAAACGAAATGAATGCAGTGCTTTAAAAATCTCTTATTATTTAAAATTTAAATGTGCTCTAACTTCTTCCCCTCTACCACTATGGTCTTCCCATTTTTAATTTATCATATAAATTGACATTTGGCATATGTAAGGTTGTTTTTGTTATTTACCTCCGTGAACTTTTTAAAGTAGCTCACTACCCCACAAGAATCTGTGGGCAAAAACCTTACTCTCATAGTTACAACACACACATTATTTATTTCAGTTCAATGAAAACTCCTAATTATTAAGAATCAAACAAACAAACAACAGGGCTTTCCAATATGTAAAGTTATTGACAAATTGACAGAAATTCCCTTGTGAACATAGGCTTGTGTTCACAATAATAATAATAATTTTTAAAAGTGTATTATGAACACATAAATTAAAGAGCTACTCACTTAAATTCATTAATTACTTCTTTAAATATGTTTTTTTTTTGGTCCTGAATACACTATTTTCTTCTCTGAATAGAAGACTTAAGAGCCCTGTGAAATGAAATAAGCTCACAGATTCAGGCTGTCTCTGCAGGTTTCTGCTCTGAACTGGAAACCAATAACGTCAGGCTTTGCAGCAGTGTAAAGTGGAAAATCACAAGAGAGAGTTATTATATTCTCCACCTTATAGACAGCAAGGTTGTTAGATGGAGCTATATCTCAGGTTATCAGAAATAATACAAAATTTTATGCTAAAGAGTAGGAGATAAACTGTCCATTATTTTAGATTGTATGAAAGAATATACTTCAGATATACTTCATACTTTCACCTGATAAGAAATATATCATTGGAATTCCTAATAAATTTTTATTGTGATTAATAATTCATATAATAATAATACTCACAAACAACAATTATGCTGAAAATGTTTTCAGATAGGTATGATCTGGCACTAATTTTTAAGTAACTCAATAAGCCCTAGGCCCTAAACAGTAGACACAAGAGGAAATGAAGTAAATGACTTGGCAATGTAAAACATCACAAGAATGACCAGGGAACTCCTTCTCGTAGACTACTTTTTCTTCCATTTTCTTACTGTTATTCGATTTCAGTCAACTGTCTGAAACACTGCTTTAATAAAATCAATTGGGAGTATGCCAAAATAAATTTATTGTTAGATATTCTCTCTCCTCTCTAATGAATTTGAAATTTAATTCAAATTTAATCATCTACTATTTCCAATTGCCCTCAGGAAGCACACTCAGAGAGCATAACAAAGACTATAGGGTTTTTGGTGGTAGTTTCATTTCTTGCAGATTATAATGTAGGCTATCTGATCAAAAATTTTGCATTAGGTATAAATCACACTGCATACACTTTCATTTTAGGTTATTGATTATTCATCTACTATTTAGTCTTCATATTTGTGTTTTCTGTGAATGTAATGTCATTTAGATATCTTGATGTCTGCTGACGCTGGTAGAGAAAATGATAGGTTTATTTACATAAATTGAATCGTTACACATAAAACTCTCTGAAAGTCACTGCATGAAAGACTGTTCTTCCCATTTGCCTAATTTTCAGATATGCTTCAGGAGAAAACAAACAAAGTAAAAAAAATATATATATCCTTTTTGATTTTTTTTTTCATTTAAATTTACTCACATTTAATTACATAATTTCTCATGCATATTCTAAATGAATGTTAATGAGCATAGTAGCAAAAATAAATTATATTAACTAAGCTGCACAGTGGTAAAAAGGCAATTTAAAGATCTGCACAAACGTACCTAAGTCTGTTTGCTTCAGCTGGAGAGAACTTGCAAAGATTCCTGCTGAGTAGCAGAATAAATTTTACAAGATAGAAAGTTTGTTGTCTCTGAAAATCATAGGATTGTTTTAATTATATAAAAGCACCATGAGGCGATAGAAGAGCTGAAGCAGACTGTGAAACATTCTTTAGCTGTAGCATTCATCCACACCTTCTTCCAGTTCCCACACATTAATCACTCACAACTACAGGCTGGGAAGTGAGTTGTATATTTACAATTAAAAGTGAACATGGCTGAGAAGCAGACCACCAAAGATGCTAGGAGAATACCTGAGAAGACACTAAAGTTTTTTTTTAGGCAGACTTAATTCTACTCTCATTCTCACCAGTGGAAATCAGTCATCCTCCTCTGGAAACATGTCAGTTAAATAAATAAAAAATGACAAAACAACCAAACAACAAACAAAGAGACAAAACAAAACCCTCATTGCGAGTGAAATATATTCAAAAGTAATACTGTAGACAACTGACAGGAGATTCCACTTTCCAAAATCTGTTCTGTTCATGCTCTGTCTATAGAACCTTTGTTACCTCTGTGAGGTAAGTGCTTCCCATCAACATAACTGGAAGAGCTATCAGGTAGTTACAGTAACAGCTATTCAAAACAATTTGTTCTTTTGCACCTTATGGTCTTGGAAGGAAGGATATATATATATATATTTTTAATAAGAATTTATTTTAATGTTTTTCTTAGTTACTTCAATTTACTGCTAAGACTGACAATGCCTGCAACATATGGAATGAAGCAAACAAGCGTAAGTGAGATCCTGTCAGACTAACACTGGTATACAATAACAGGCAAAGCGACTGCCAAATTCAGAGTTTACTGTGGCACCCTGGCTCCTCCATTTCCCCAGCATATTCCATCCTTCCTTCCCAACCATTCACCTAAGTTGGAACTGTCCTTTTTTTAAAAAACAAACAAACAAACAAAAATACACCTCTCTTCCCCCAGGAAAACCAAGTGTTCTAAAATAGATTCTTTTATCTAGATCAAGAATAAATCCTCCATTTCCAATGAACTTTCCACAACACCTATAAAATGATCTGCCACTTAAACCTTCATATCTGTCATCCCCTGGAAGAGACAGCTGGTGTGAGTATGAGAGCACAGTAGAGGGTGAACAGGCATACTAACAACAGGGATTGCCACAAGATTGCAACACATGTAGCTGAATTTTAATGTTTATTCCACTGTGTTAATCATGAAAACAAATTTATTTTATTTTTCAGGAGATATAAATAATCTGTGTAAAGGGCTCCATGAGAGACCATTGCCTTCTCTACAAGCGATCAGAACTGTCCTGTCTGGTTTTTGTTCCAACCCAGTAGAAAACCTAGACCATTAATGATATTACAATTGTCTTTGGAAGACAGTACAAGGCAAATTCATCCATAAATATACTTCCTATAAGATCTTTACTTTTTGTGCCTTCTCTCTACCCAAACAAGTTTATACTTTGTGTATGTGTTACGCTGCTCTTTGTTTTCTCCAAAAGCAGAAACTTGCTGCTATGGCAACATGCTTTGGGGTATAATCTGAGAAAAGCAAAATGAAAACAGGAATTAAAGGAGAAAAAGCCTTTAAATGTAAAAACTTTCATCCAAATTGCACTAACAATTTGTCCATTAACACTGGACTGTCAGATGTATTTCCTCAGCTTAAAGGTCCTACGCAGGCATACCAATTATGACAGTCTAATCAGGCAGTTTTGCTCAGCTGTATGTAATTACTACATTTACAGTTCTTTTAATTTCAATAAAAGAAACTGAAAGAAATATCATGAGAAAGAATTAAAATAATGGTTGAACAGAGAACTTTTTGGTGAATACGCTGTAGCATATACACAATAATCTGAGGGTAAGTGAGAGAGACAGGGCAAGGTCATCTGAGTTAACACAAAAAGAACTTGGTTTTAAAGTTCTTACCATTCTTGGAAAATAGCAATAAATGCAGGTACTTGCTGGATGCATTAAATATATATATGATATACATACATTAAATATATATATGATATACTTACACAAAGACTGAAAAAGGTATTATAAACAGGTAAATGAATACTTTAAACTAAAAGAGAGGACATCAAGTGTGTATCATAATGAACAATTAACACCAAAGTGCTGCAGACTTGAAATTTAAAAGGAACTTTTAGCACTTAGCTAGTAGTGAATTTTCTGAGCAATACTGCTGTTGATGAGATGATTGTTACTTTACATTTTCATAGCAAGGAAAGTTACATTATGTCAGTCATGGGGAATGTAATTATGCAATTTTACAAAATGCCCAAGCCAAGAAAGAACTCCAGAAACTTGAAATGTGAAAACTTCTAATTCAGATCCATTTTTCCAATTTCCTATATTGCTGTCATCTTTCAGAATAAACTTACTGAAAAATAAAAGGTAGACTCCTAAGGAACAAAAGTCCTAGAAGTCTAGAAGAGTATCCAGACAACATATTACTGAACAGTAATATATTATATTATACAACATTATATATAACAGCAATAAATTATATTTAATGCAGCTCAGCAAACCAGTTTACTGAATATTTTTTTGGTTAAAATAATCAGTAGAGTAAGATCTTTCATAGAAAAGATACATTTTATGGCTGTGACTATGCAGTTGTCAAGAATACATAGTATATGATATTTTATATAGTTAAATGCAGTATTTTAAGCTGCTTACAGATACAAATTAGTTAACACAGAAATGTTTCTCATGTTTGCTGGTGATTATTTAAATTTATCAGGTGGAGAAGCAGAGACACTGAAAGCAAAGCAACTTCCTTTATGTCATAGAACAGGGGAGAACATAAAACCACTCTGCCTGCAGCCCCAAGATCACTTCCTTTATTCTTTCAATTCTATTCAAAAAGGATTACTTTTCTTTAAAGAATTCTAAAATAACTTGTGACAGGAATTCCACATCTTTAATGCTGAAACTAGATTTCTACTTAACTGGAAACTTCAGAGCAAAAAAAACTGTACTGTCATTTAAAAAAAAAAAAGTTAATAGTTTGATGTAATACAGATTTTTAAGCAACATTAAAAATGTCATCATATTCATATTTTGGACTTTTATAATAAAAAACTCTCACACATTATTGGCATTTTAATGTTTTTCATTTGAATAAAATTGGCTTTTTTTTTTTTTTAGTTGATTGCAAGGGTAAGATGCTTTTGTATAAGAATTAACCCATAAATAGTGAATTCCTAGAGGCACAAGCCATTATAAACAAGTATCAGACATTAAAATCAATATAAAGACTCAAAGAGCTCACTTAGATCACATATCTGAAATTAAGATCTGATACAGGTGAAACATCTCACCACTCAAAAAAGTGATCAATTCCAAGTAAATACTGAGCAAAATGCCCAAGAATGAGGAAGAACATTTGAAAAAATGTGAGAAGGATACCAGTAAGGAAAAATACAGTGCCTAATGCAATGGTACCTAGGTCCTACATAATTCTTAGCTCCTACACAAAAGCAATGACACACAATTATCATAGCAATGTTTGGAGTACAGCCAGTGAATAATTCAGAAAGTTCCTCAGGACAGAACTGGAGAACCCTGAAAAATATAAAACCAAGCCAGCAACAGAAAAAGAATTTGCTTACAGTTTGAAGAGAAATTATAACAGTTATTCTGTTATATTTAAATAGATTACACCCTTTTCTTTCCTGAAAGCAGAAAGGCAGAGTACGTTGACTACCCCACAATTGTGGTAAAATATTCAGAGCCTTGCAGTTATAATGCTCACCAGCCCACATACCTGAACGTAAGAAAAACCCTTGATATGTTCAAATTTAATGATAAATCCCTAATGCAAAATTAAAAATAATAATAAATAATAAAATAAAATAAAAAATCCACATAATGGTTAACTTGGCATTAAAACCTAGTTAGATTAATGGATTCATAGAAATAACATCTGTCAGAACACTTCAGCCAGTAGCCGCCAGAAGCTGAGGTTTTATTCCCTGGTAGGTCATGACTCATTTTATAGTGTTCTTCCTCACATATACTAAAAATAAGAAAAATAGACAGGTGAGTTGTACAACTATCAAACTAGATCAAACAAATACAGACTGGTTTGATTTATTTTCTGACTACACTTGGCATGACTGAATGGACAGAAGGAATCCAAAAGATTTAATGAGAAGAGGTTTGGAGAACTGGGGTTTCATAACCTAGAGAAAAAAAAAAAGGCTAAAGGAGATTCCTTCCACCATATAAAGGAAAGTTTCAAATAACAGCAAAACAAGCTTCTCTAAGTGAAAGGATGAGACAAAAGATACAAGTTACATCAAGAAACAATTTAAATGGATGAAAGGGTTGGGAAAAATGTCACAGCATGTTTAAGCAGTGGAATATTTTCTAAAAGAAGTTGTAGAATTCTGAGCTCCTAGAGACACTCTAAATAGATGGACACCCTGCAAGTGTGTCTATTTCCTTCTACTCTGTGGCTAGAAAAATTCCAGACATCTGTACTAACCTGAATTTTTGTATAACTTTTGTTTTATGGTAAGAAGTGTTGTTTTGCATATATTACAAAAGTTTATGGAATTATAATTGTGAAACCATTTCAGACCAAATCCAGAAGGTCAGCAGTTGGTAGAAATTCACTACACAACTGTTGGGACTACAGTTAGAGCGCTCCAATTATTAGCTATCATGTTAACAAGTAGAGATTTCAGCTAACTTTTGGCAGCAAAAGTTTAAAAATATACATACAAAATAAAATTAAAAAAAAAAAAGAACGAACGAACAAGGATGAGGTGAGGATGCATGGAGGAAATTGCTATATAAAAATGTAAACTGTCAGTAGCTTTTTACAGTTCTGGAGAGTCTGAGGAATGTGCAGATTTGTGAAAAGGCTGAGGCACAACTAGATTGAAAGCACTTAGAGGCAAATATTAAATTTTATAAAATCCAACCTTCCCTAAAAAAAAAAAAAAAAAAAAAAAAAAAAAAAAAAGGAAAGAAAGAAAGAAAAAAAAAAAGAAAGAAAAGAAATAATAATAAAAGATTAGGTCTGTCAACGTTAAAAGGGCATAAGGAGCTTCAAAGCACTCATTCACAACAGCAGGAAGCAAGCGCATTTGTCATGGTCCAACCAGTCACTGCATTCTAGCAAGCAATAAAGGCAATTTTCAAAGACAAGTGAGCTAGTGCTGCTGGATTAGCACAACACTGTTGTTTGAAAAAGGTGTTATCAACATAGGGCACAGCACACAGCATCCTGGCAAGTCTTTGCTGAAAAGTTTAGTAGGGTGTGGACAAGTCACATAAATACTTCTCAACAGTTTTGACAAAATAAAAAAAAATAAAAATAAAAAATGACTGAATCATTGCTCTTATCTACTCAGACTTTTTTCTTGTGTTCTTAACTACTCTAGGTATTAATTTACATTGATAAATTTCTATGCCAAGCAGTAGAAATCCAATAACTGGGATTAATGGATGGCACATTTCATTACAGCTCAAGTGGGAGTACCCTCACGGTCCCCAGAGTGATGCTCTACAGGCCACCATCATTGCTTTGGAGGAAATGGTAGTGAGCTCTGTTTGAGGAGCACGCACAGCCCAAGAACTGAATGGCTATAGATGTCTCAGAACTTGGCAAATAGTCATCTTTCACCTCCTGATCCTGAATACAACCAGTCCTATAGAGCAAAAAGCTACTACAGCATCACAAGAAGACAGCCCTAAAAACAGTATCCAGTCTCCTTCAGTGAGGAGCCTAGACCAGCCTGTGACACATTGATCAAAAGGCTACCAGCACTGATTTGGGGGCAAAATTTGTAGTTTTTTTGTTGTTGCTGTTTGTTTGTTTGTTTGTTTTAAGCTGAATGCCAAATTGTGGTGGATAGAGTAATCTGCAAACGGAAAATTAATCTGCTATTGAAGCCAATGCGATCCTCTAAGTAGTCATTCTTACATACACACACTCCTAAAGGTAGGAGTCACATTGCAGTCAGTGGGACTAAAAAATCTAGAAACCAAAAAATTAATTATAATTATGCAAGCAAGCAATCCTTAGGAACTTTTGGCTAAGTGAAAGATTCTCATTTAAATACATTCTTCAAACAACGAAAGCTTTTCAGCATTGCAGACAAGTATTTAAAAGATAACAGGTGCTCCCTAAGTAAAAAACTACATTTTACTTTACCCAGGTTAGGAACTGGCGTTAGCAGCCCACAGTGGGCCACAGAATAGGGAACTATTCCTGCAAGACGAGAGCACTTCCACTACTTTCCATTGGCACTTCTGCACAAGTGGACAAATATGAAATGGAGAACTGCAACTCACTCCTCACATTGCAAGTTTTTGAGATATTATGTTGTGTCTTTGTTTTCAGGCTTAGAGAGAAACTTCCTATGACAGCCAGCATGTGAAATTATTTTGTCACTGTTGCCAAATACAGCAGGGAATTGCAAATAAGGAAACAGATCTGGCTGATTTGCCTATCAAGAAGCACAAAACCAACTTCACAAAAAAGATTTAGTAGTGATTTCAAATGCAGTCACAAACAACCTGTGCAGCCATCTTTGTTCACTTGGCTCTGAATTTACTGAATGAGGGCTTACATAAATATTTAACTCTTTTGGATACTGTGGTGTATGGTATACTGGATTTGGGGAGAACCTCAGATAGGTTTGTTTTACATGCAATGAAATTTACACCTGAATTTTTCTACAGTTCAGGTTTCTTCCACTCTAGAACATTCTGATGCAGGTAGGTAGTGCAATAAATCATAGCAAAGTGACCCATGTAAAAAAAATATACAGCTTTTCGTTACAAAACAGAATAATATTTCATTGCTCTCATATTTAACATTTTTTCTTCAAGACAGAGAAGAGAGATTCAGAGTATTTCCCAATGTGGTATGAATTCAAGATTTTTTTCCCCACAAATTATTTTAACGGTCCCATTTGTAGAATCTTCAACTCTTCTGAGGTCCACCACAAGTAAGCAATATCTTGTAACTCATAGCAAGAGTACACATCTAGAAGCCATCATGGTCTTTTCCCAGCTCTTCTAATAGGATTTTAAAAACACAAAAGAGTTTCACTCAGGATTTAGTACCACCATATTGCATGTATCTGTGCAAATTCCCTCTTCTGGAATGCGGTAAGAAATGGTGTTGTTTGTTTGTTTGTTTTATTTCTTTCTTTTCTCATCCCCACAATTGAGGTTTTCCTTGCTTTTTGCTTTCCAGTCCTCAGAGGTCACCTCTTCTCTAGACATCACCACATAGCACTTAAAAACACCTTCTCAAGTCTGAGAAGTGAGTATGATAAGCCAAGTGGAGATTTACTCAGCTTTTGCAATTCATTCTCTGCAGAGACTAGGGTCAAGGCCGGTTACTGAAGGCAATGCAGGCTACAGAAAACCACCTTACAGGAAAAATTACCAGAGTACTACAGTCAAACTGTATGGTGTTAAACCTATCTTTGCAGGGTCATCAGGAATAAAGTAAAAAGAGAAATTGTGTGGAACAGATTGCATAAAAAAGCAAGTAGGATTTTTTTTCCCTCCCTTTCCTCAGAGGAGATACTTTTGTAGTAATACACGGAAAATATAAAGATAACATCAAAATAATGGGCTCATCAAAATTAAGGAATCCCTGTGGATTCCTTACTAAGTGGCATATAGCAAGAAAAGACTACTGCTTTACAGAAGAATATCTCATCGCATCAATGTGTGGTGAAGAACACAATTTAGTATAACACAGTAAACGAAAAGCTGGTTACTTCATGTGAAAGGAGCACAGCACACTAGAGAAAACAGAACTAGAAAACTACTAGAGGAACTTCAGTGACTCCTGAAATCAGTGAGACCTTTTCCCAGTTACAGTAAAAAACTGTATGTTAAATAATAAGCCTGCCTCTAAATAGCACGGCTTTTTAACTGTGATTTTAAAATTGTCTGTGTGTGTGTATATGGACACATGCTTAAGATAGTTGCAGTGTTTAAAGCCTATTCTTCCTTTAATTATCTGAACAAAATTATAAATTATTGCTAAGCATACTTATTAAAATAATATAAATGCATTGAGGAATAATACATTACATGTGAGTATGACATTTAGAAAAAAAACTATTTCTAAAAAATTTCCTCCTAAAAAAAGTAGGGCAAAGTTTAATTCTAACCACAAAGCTGCAAGATTCATGTATCACATGCAATTAGGTAAGTATCAGTTAGAATAAAAGATAAGTTTCTCTAACTACAACTGCACATCTGACTTTCCTGGCTGCATTAAGATGCATCATGTTCATCTGTGACAGAATATACCATAAGTGACAAAATATGAGGCAAAGTCTAGGAAAACATGCTGCTTGTTGCTGCCAGTTTTGTTCCATATTAGATATTACAAGTAGAATGTTTTTACAGAATATCCTGTGCTCTTTGAATGAACAATCAGTGTGGAAAACAGAAAATCCAAATTCAGACCTGGTACATCATATTACTGATACTGATTCTATATGGTTTATTACTAGGCAGCATACTTACGCAACTCTTTTTATAACACAGCACTATATCAGTGAGTTTTTCCCCCCTGAACTCTAATAATACAGATTGCTTTTAACCAAATTTTATTAGGAAAAAAAAAAAAAAAAAAAAAAGGAACATCCACCATTTGCAGTTCATTCTGACCAACTTGCTATCAATAGGAACAACTTTTATTACAGCAGTTATTATTTTTTAAACAGTACCTTCAGGAACATCTTGGACATTAATTTAGTGTTTTACTATTAAATATTTTAAGTTCAGAAATACATATAAGAATTAATTATACACCATTCAGTAGTTGGAAATTCAGATCTGGTTCCTTGCTTAGAAAAAAAATTGATTTATCAGGTATCTGGAACTGATCTGACATATCAAAAAAAACAAACAAACAAAGTCAATTCTAAGCTATTTGGCGATATCTTATCTTCTTTTCTGTCCTTTGTGCTTTTTCTCTCTTGTGGTAATTTATTTATTTATTTTTAAAATTATCTTGCTTTGTAAATAATAACTTTTATAAGGCTAGTAATTTGACTTCTCAATTTACTCAATTTAAACATCTGAAGATACGTACACTTATTGCTTAGCTTTTCTTTTTCAAGAGTGTACATTTGGCCCCTTAGACAAGTAAGCAATATAGTTAATCAGGAAAACAATGAACTTGCATCCCTAACAATTATATGAGGACATTCATTATAAAGGTATGTCACATTAATGAACAGTGTGGTTCATGCCACCTGTGTAGAAACATTATCAGCAACAGCAGCCCTGCAGGGCCTCAAAATTTGTTGTCACTTTGGAATGTAGAATCAAATTAGCAAAGCTGTGCTCAAACGATGAGATTCTGTAAGGTTTTTAAATGTCTCAGACAGAAATTCGATTAAGATTAATTCAAGCCAAGCAAGCAATTTTAGAGGCATTGGAAGCAATTTCCTTTCACATCATGGTTGTGTGCTGTTTACATGAAAGCCTGGAGAAAAATGTGCCAAGTTACCAGAGACAAGATCTTACTGTGGAGAGGGAACTATATCATGTCCTTGTAAGTTTAGTTTTCATAATAATAATACTATGGCAACAAGTCTTGTAAGGAAACATACAAAATATTCATCATGCATCATAAATAATTGACTCTAGAGACAGGGCATTTCAAATACCACAATCACATTTTCAAGCTGGTTTGTGTCATCAACTTTTAAAGGTGAGTCTCTTCAAAAGAATTTGCTGGATGAATAAGATTTAATCTAATGCCATTTAAGAAAAATGATAGCAGTGCTCATCAAATTATTAGTGCACTGGAAAAGCATTTTGAATCTAAATCCTTCACCACTTTCATTTATTTTATGATGTTGAAAAGGTTATCCTTCAAAAACTGTCAACCAATTCATATAAAAGATTTAATGTTTTAAGGATAGATAAGAGGAAAACATGTCATTATATCTTTGAAAGAAGATGGATTCTAACAACTGTAAAATTATCATTTTTCAGAAGATGGAAGAAAAATACATGGGCTTTTCACTTCATTCTTAACTCAACAGAGGCAGCCTAAAGCTATGTAATTATTTTCTAGACATAAAAAAAAAAAAGTTCAAGGAAAAAGTGACTGAGTTTTTCCCTATTGAAATAATCATGTGAATTTAAGCTTAGGAACAACTTTCATCCATTTTCAATTTATAACCCCACAATGTTTTTCCTCATGAATAAAGAGGCAGACTTCTGCATAGCTACTTTTAAGTGTGTTAATAAGTTCTTTCATTTTCTTAGTCTGACTTACGCAAGTTTTAAGGAAAGAGAAATAACCACGAAAACAGGAGAACATATGAAATGTAAAGACTGGAATTAATATGAACAAATACAAAATGGAACAAATATGAACAAAATTCCAAGGAAATCTTAAAATGTAGTATAATAATAGTATAGCCATACATGTTGTTGTGCTTGCAGATTCCTTGCTCCAGTTTGTAGTGGTTGAGAAATTCTAAAGAATTCTAAAGCAATTTCTTAGCAAACTCAGGCAATTGACCATCTTCACCTTCTCACTTCAGCACAGCTTCAGCACAGCTGAAGTGAGAAATTAAATTGCTATGAGTAATGATTTTTCATTCTGGACTACTGAGAGATCATATTTTTGTCTTTTACTTTCTTTGATCAGAAATGACATACAGTCAGAGTAGTGGATTCTTTTAGCCCTCAAATGATGCTGCGAGTAATATTTTTAACTCGGCATAGTATCCACACACACACACAAAAACAAAACAAACAAACAAAAAAAACTCTTCTGATTTTGTAGGTCTTGCCCTAAGCTTTAGATCTCACCACACTTAGTGTGAAACCACAAGATCTTTATTAGAACTAGCAAAACAAACAGAAACAAGACAACAACAAAAATGAACCGTAAACAGACAAAAGTATTCAAATTTAAGTTTTACATCTGTAGGAGAAATACACTCATCACAGCTTTTCCATTTTAGTCTTTTACCTAATAAAGAACAAGCTCTTGATACATAAATACTGCTGATAGTTCTCATTCATAAGACAAGGATCAACCTTCTATTTTAGACTGACGGCAAAGATGAAGTGTCCTGGTCAACTCTGGAATCTCCTGCCTCAAAAAAGGAGAATTAATCCAATAGTTCTTATGGTTTTTAATAGTTTTAAGATGGTCATAAAAGCTTCTATACATCATCTATTGTCTATAATCTTTTTGCAGCATCTAGAAAATCAAATGGATTTTGAATGACTAGAGTTAGCCATCAAATGATAAAATGGCATCCTCCTTGTTGGTGACATGTAGTTCCAATATTATTGATGTAATAAATGTTTTTTTTTCAGCCACCAAAAAGTTTTTCCTTTGTTGGATTTCAGACCATACCCCTTAATCAATAATGGGGAAATCACCTGTGAGGCAGGGGGTTTCAATTCATAATTGAATGAAGCGAATGCAGACCAAGCATGAAAGCCTTAGACTAAAGAATGCCCAAAGTCTATCTTGCTGGTTAAAATCACCTCGAAAACTACCACCCACCAAAGCTGTTGTCGACAAAAAATACGATACAGATTTCTTTTACTGGCTGTCAGTCATACAAATTGTACCCAGCAATTTTCACCAAAAATAGAATAAAAATCCAGTAGAAAGTTTGTGACGTAAGTTACTGAAAGAGAAGGAGGAAGAATGTTGGGTAATGAACATGTTAAAATGTCCCATACAAGGCAGAGAGCAATTAAAAACTATAGGCAGGGAGTAAAGGGGATATTTAAAGAAAATTTATAGGAAGATGGCAAACTGTTTTGTAAATCACCTATAAAAATCCTCTCCATGTGTAGAAAAGATATTCTTGAAAAATACCAGTGTCAGACAAGTATGATGTTTGTATGATGTTTAGTCCCTCAGCTGTTCATTGCATCTTGCTTACAAACCCAGGGTCAAAATGCTGCTCAGATCTGAGTTGTAACAATGCAGTTTCCATGCAAGAAGAGAAAGAAATCTGTCAGTTTGGCTTTCACATATGGTGCTACATTTTTCCATACTACCACCACCTCCCCTTCCCCCCCCCAAAAAAAAAAAAAAAAAAAAAAAAAAAAAAGTCATCTGTGGCTCTGTCTTCTCTCATTCTTTCCCTTAGGCATGGCACAACTTAACATAATTTCTGCTCAAAATACAGAAAGACTTAGATAATACAGAAAGACAAATGCAAATTCTGAAGTTTAAAATAGGTAGGTAAAATTGAATGATTCGTGATACACTGGACTAAATTACTGAATGGGTCCTTCTGGCTTCTACGGCATCATTACAAGATTGTGAATAGAATGACGCTAAGTAGAGATCAATGTTTAAGCAGAGGCTGACAGAAAACTTTAAACAGTTTCTTAGTATCAAGAGACTATGACCAAGAAGATGAGAGTAACAAGCTGTGGATGTGAATGTAACTGAAATGAGGAGGTTCTTGTAAGAGTTTAGGCAGCAGTCAAAATGAACAGTGTCACACACAGGTGATCAGCAAATTTATGGGCATAAGGAACACAGGAGGGTTCAGGATCAGGGAAAATTCATAGCTAAAAATAACTTGAATGAGTCTTTTTATTGTTGTATTCACTTGAAACATGACTTCACACATGCTATTTGTTTGAACTCCATCTTCCTCCTAGTTTGTTTTTTTGTACACTGCTTCAACATCCTCCAGTTCCACAAGAATAGCACCACTTGTTAACCCATTTAGGAGCAGCCACCACCTCCAGAAGTTCTGGGCCCTCTTCTCTATATGAGTTTCATTTCCACAGAGCAAAACACAACAAGGAAAAATAAAAACAGTAGAAACACTGAATGAAGGTGAAATGAGTAAGGATGCAGCCTTAATTAAATAACAGCAAGCATGAATGGTATCCCTCTTCAAACACCTGAGGGTTGTGCACACCTGACAGTGAAATCAAAGAGCAAGAGAAATAATATTCCAGAGAAAGTTTTAATAACTTCTTGCAAAAATACTAATCAATGCCACAGGAAATACATTAACTTTATATTACGGAGAACAATCAAAGTGTAAAGGATAGTGAAGTTGTTTTTATAGGATTCACCAGTTTTGGATTTCTAGTTATCCCCTTTACTAAGTTCTCCAAACTCACTTGTATGGAAACTGTTCCATCATTTTGATCATCCTCCTTATCTTTCTCAGACTATGTTGGTTTTGAAATATCAGAAGCAGAACAGTCCACAGTTACCAAGATAAAGCATAGATTATACTCTATCATCATAATGTCCTTTGCTTTGTACCCCATTTCTTTTCTAGTAATTCATAGCACATTTTTGGTGAATATTGAAAGCTGACATTTCCAGGAACTACCATGATCCCAAATTCTCAGTCCTGAATAGTAATGGCCAGCTCTAAGGCCCCTACTTTGAATGTGATATTAAGACTTTTCCCTTTCATGGATGATTTTGCATTTTTCGGATTTAATTCCACGTCTTTTTATTGTTCAGTCTTGTCTATTGCAATATCATTCTTAAATTAGTCAAAGTTTCTTTTTGTAATACACTGGACAAACAAGAAACCAGTAAAGCCTTGAAAACCGTTTCACTTCATTGTACATGCCTTTTTATAAAGTCATTTGTGAATGCTTTTGAGGAGTACTGGTCCTATCACAAATCCTTGAAGAATTCTACTGGTGACCTGCCTTCACCAACAAAACAGCTCCAGTGGAATAATTTCAGGAATTTCTACCCTGCAAGTGAATTTTCAGATCTACACTGATAGAAATTTGTGAATATAAAAAAGTAACCTTAATGGTTCCCATGTATCTATAACTTCTGTTACTTGAGTAAGCTTTGACATTAAAAGCTGATTCTCACTTGTGGTCAAATTCTTGTTTTCAACAGAAGACACAGGCTTTCTGTAAGTTATCCGAATATCTAGCTTATTTTACAGGGAAAAAAAACAAACAAACAAACAAAAAAAAAAAACACAGAATCGTTGAACTCATTCTACATCTTCAGACAAAGATGCAGTATTATGGAGACGTGACCATGTGACCATTACTAAAATTCATTCAAAGAATGGGTCTAGACACCCACTTTCTCTACAGCGTAAGTTTTTTTTTTTTAAACAAAACGTTGAGAACAGCATAAAGTGGATTACAATGACTGTAGAGAAAGCAAAAAAAAAAAAAAAAACAGGGAGATATTTTACTTATATCACATTAAAACTTTAAGAATCTATTGATGTCACAACAGCGCTTTGCAATGGAGTCATACAATAAGATAACAAAAAAAAAAAAAAAAAAAGGAGAGAGAGAAATAATCAGCATTGTCTCTACCTATTTCATTTCAATTCACTAAAACAGTGTCTAGGGCCAGAAGCATATTTATGAGATAAACACAATGTGGAAATAAAGGATTCAGAATTAAATGGTCATTCAGCTGGGTAAAATAAATACAAGTGTTTATGTCAGTATAAAGCTGCCCCCTAAGGAGTCTATTTTTTGCAAAACATCAGACATGATGTAATCTGAATACCTGAAAGATTAAATGTCATTATCTAGCTTCAGTCACCTAAACAGTTTACATAGAGGTGTGGAAGAGAGGCTAGCGGTTTTGGTATGTCTTTGCCTGTCAGAACAGCAGAATAGCTCCATACATGGAGCAGCTAAGATGAGAGTGTAACTGATATGCATCAAGTCATCTATGAGATAAATTATATGGAATACATATACAAAATCTGTTTCCATTTGAAAATATGAAGAGAAATCAACATGAAAATCAACCTGACAATTTTGTGTGATTAGAAAAGTGATATTCAAGTCATTACCTCTGCAATCAGATAAAGTTTTCAAAACCAAATCGTTCCCATTTTTTGTCTCTTGATCATAGCCTGTCTAGACTATTCTAACAATTCATTCAATTTAGATTAAATGTTTGCACCATCACACTGTAAATGAAGGGTAAAAAATGGCTTTGAGAACGCCACCTTTCACAATCTTCCAAGAACTCAGCTTTGCTACAAGTACAGGGAAGCATTCTTCAGAAGTCAGTTTATTTAATCATTTGTATTTGAGGTACAGGCTTTCCTCACCACTGAGATAAGCAGTTTCTACTTTTATGCAATGAAAATTTTCTCTCCAGCACAAAGTTATTCAGACAAAGTGCACAAAGAGCATTGCTTCAAATATCTTGAACTTGAAAACAAAATCTCCCAACTGCTTTTGTTTCTGAAATGCTTTTAAATCATGCCACATACCAGTAGCTTCTGATCCTAACTTGGATGAACTGAATACCATTTTTTCTGTGGCCTGCATAGATTGATTTTATTTTTTTTATATAAAAAATTATTATATTTTTATTACATTTTTTATTATATTTTGTGAAAAAAGGTAAAATAATTCTTTGAAAGATCAAGTTTGTTTACAAATCATAGTTGTTTTTTCCCTTCACTGAATGTATTATTAATTATTTGTTTAAAAAAA
This sequence comes from Aythya marila, assembly GCF_965140915.1. Classification (NCBI taxonomy): domain Eukaryota; kingdom Metazoa; phylum Chordata; class Aves; order Anseriformes; family Anatidae; genus Aythya; species Aythya marila. Next base: position 15,616,220 of record NC_139048.1, read on the forward strand.
AAAAAAAAAAAAAAAAAAGAAAGAAAAATAACAAACATACTCCTATTTTACAATTGTTTCAGAGGAAGGAGAGAATGAAATGTATCAGACATGATTAAATTTAAGCTCCACATAGCCATAAACTTCTCACTCTAAAGAGAATTTCATTGTAATAATTACTGTGTATGAATGATAAAGACAAAATGGATCACTGAATATATGAATAAAAACAAATATTAAAGTATCTTACATCTAAATATACACACAATGCATAAAATATATTTTTATAAATATATTTACATGTTTGCTTAAAATTGTATTTATATGCATAACCTTTTTATACATAACTTTATATTTTTTTAATACGCATACAGTGTCAGCTACCTACTTCGTTAGTTACAAGAATAAAACCAGAGCTGATGGTGATGGCAGGGATTGATGATCAAGAAGCAGGGGGATAAGCCCTCTAGAGAAGCAAATTTTTTAGAAACTGTTTCAAAAACTTCCTTTCTGCCTTTGGTCAGCCAGAAAGAGATGAGTTTCAGCTAACACTTAATTTTTGCCTCACTTCCTTACCCAGGTACACATAGTTTATCTTCCCTTGCCCTTTGAATTGTCCAGGTCTCTCTAGTTCTATAAACTGTCTCTTAGTAGATAGACCTCTTTAAGTGTGACCCAGCAACTAATTTGCTCTTGGAGCAAATAAGCAGTTCCCCTAACAAATATCAAAGTAGCAGATGCCTTATACCCTACCCTGAAGTTCTTGTTTGCTTTCTGTAGTCTGTAGACTACTACAAAGGTAAATTATTATTTTTATTTTTTTAAAGAAGAAAAGAAGGAAGTGTAGAAATAAGAAATAAATGTAGATCAGAGAAATGCATGTAGTTTCTGAATTACAGAGTGATAAAGATGGGGACATACAAGAATTCAAGTCTGCAGATCAAAGCTTATTCTTATTGTTTGTTTATACACACAGGTCAGAACTAAAAGTCTAGTATTGAGCTTTATTTTCAACATAGTCTAAAAATGAAATGTCAACTGATCTCTGCCATTAGAAATAAAACCTCATGAAAGCACTGGAAGTACCCAAGCAGTTACTTTTTTTCGATCTGGTACTGAACTCAAGCCTGTCCTAGTCCTTTGGGTGCAAAGCTGATGTGGGACTATGATTAAGACTTCAATTGCCAAACTTGTTGTTTTAACTTCTGCAGAAGAACCAGGGGCTTATAAAGAAAAAAGATGAAATTAGTATTATGCATATAATTTAAAATGCTGTGATACAGAATGTTTAATGATACACAGAATATGAAATGAGTACCTGTTTTCTTATATGTACACATACACAATCACTCCTATTTAGGGTTACCCTGGTTATGTTAAAACTAAAACATGGAATGCTAACAGACATACGAGAAAAACATGTGAAGCACTACAAAAGCTGTAATGTGTTAAATTTTCTAGCCACAGACAAACTAAATGTGTTACTGAAAATTGCAGCATTTGTCTTTCCATCTTTCATGATCAAAGCTGTGATTTTCTCAGCATGTTCAGTAGCAAATTGCACTGTTTTGAAACTAATAAAGTCAGTAACACTTTGCTGTCTTTGGTATTACAGGAAGAATACTAAAAATACTAACAATAAGTAAATTCGGAGACATCTGTCCAAGTGCAAGCAATTTCTGCCATTATATTTGCCATTTTTAGTGAGAAGGCTTAATCTTTAGAAATTTTGAATAATGTGGATTTTATATCTGCAGATTTCAAAGAATAAGATATGCCTAATTAAGCGTATGATAAACAGCATCTCCATCTGCTTCAGCCAAGAGTAGAGTTATATACATTTCTAATATGAACAATTGACCAAGAATGTAGTATTTCACCTAACTTGAGAAATAAATACAGTATCCTCCCCTGTACCCTAAACAAACCTATTTCTAATCATACATATAACTTTGAAGAACATCAGTTAAAAATAATCTTCACATATAAAGCTGTCACGCATCAGAGAGAAAAATTGGTGCAAGCATATTTTAAGTACCTGTTGATTTACAGTGCATGTAATTTCTGTAACAATAAAAAAATAAATAACGTGTAGTGGATTAGAGAAAGCAAACACAAAAACTGATCCATTAGAAATATTTTTTGGATTGCTTGAAGCCAACAGAACATTTTCGGTCACTGAATAGAAGCTGCTGAGTGAGCTGATGAGGTGTTGCTTGTTATCCTTACTATAAGGAAGTGACATTGGACAAAATTCATACACAGCAGTAAATCGAAAGTCCATCAGTTTATCCAGCTGAAGTGCTCTGTTATGTCTGAAACTTCCTGTGGAGTAACTCTTTTAGCCAAATAGTTGCAGTTTGTCACTGTTATGACATACTTTCCCTTCATCTTCTAGACCACCTCTTCCTGAGATCCTCACAGAGCACCACCTTTTTGGAAAGGACTTTTTGTTATACCAAACCTGTTTATCTCAACATACATGTACTGGATCATGTACCTCTTCCTTCACCTTATTCTGCCCTTAGAAGAATTGCTTCAACCTAGCATCATAGCGTTAATAATAGTGGCCTCTCAATCAGGTTATCCAGATATTTTCATACATGGGTAGAGATATCATTATCATATCAATATAAACCACTTCTAGAATTACTCTTGTTTTTAAGCCTTCAAATCAACACACTTCTGGTCTTCTTTGGTTAAGTAACAATAAGAACATAATGCTCTATTATATTGCTCAGCTGCACTCATGAGTGTAACAAATAATTGTAAGCTGGTTTACTAAATGTAAAACCTGAACATTCCACCTTCTGGTTGTTAAGCAACATATAGATTCAGGAATAAATGCTGTTAAGAATAAACAGAAAAAGAATTTCCAAGTTGTCTCTGGTAAAGGTGACTCATCAACCCACTAAGCTAATGCTGTAAATATTTCCAGAGACTTGAACTGAGAAACATATGAAAACAAAGCCTGTGTGGTATTTAAGCCATAAAAGCTAATCTAGAACAGACATGAAAGCAAAAAATGTAATTTTTTGAATGTACATTTACGTTAAAGAGGAACACTGTTTTTATTTTCTTAAGACTAATAGCTGTGTATCTAAAAACGCAGAAAACAACAAAATGTGAAATTACTAGTTTAAAAGAATCTCACAATAATACTAAGCCTAAAACAGAAATTTTGCTAAAAGTAACTAATCGGGTTAAGAACAGTATTATGTCCACATTCTTGTTCCTTGTGACATTTTCATTGATGTTTTATTCAATTTGCGTTTAAATAAGAGGTTTAAAATTCTTTTCAAAAGGTATTCATTTAATAGGTATAAACTGTCATATTAATAATAAAAAAAAAGGCTGTTACTTCTTTGTATTAGAATAATTATGATGCAGGACTCATTAGCATCATAACTGTCCTTAAAAAGGGACCATATAATGTAAATTAAATGTCCATTTTTAAATACCGAAAACTAAAAGCTTCAATAATACACATCTTCAAAGATTTCTCTAAATTTTTTTTTGTTTGTTTTTGACAAAAGCAACCAGATGGAAAAGTTTATGTTTATATTCTGAATGGTTATTTCATTCTCAGCTTGTTGAAACTTTACCAGGCAAAGATTGACAACATCAGGAAAACACACTTTAGAAATTAAATGAATTGAAAAAAAAGCACGAATGATATGATGGAATACAGAGTGACTTCTAGGATTTTCAGACAGGCTTGATAACATTATAATAGCTCATTTTTATCTGTGAATGAGAAATAAGTTTGGAGCTATAGACAGCCCTCAAAACATGTTGTAAAACAGTCAGAACAAGGAAACTTTTGGAAAATATTGTCACAAATATGGTAAGTTGTATTAAAGAAGGCAGTTCATACATTCTTATTTCTATGCCACAGAAGTATAAAAAGAAAGGGGTACTTCTAGGACAATGTAATATAACCATCAACCCTTCTACATAGTAAATAAATACCTGATTGTCAGTAGATATAAATTAGTAAAAACTCTGGAAAGATTGAAAGAAGCTTCCTGATTTGTTTCTATTAGATCCAACAAATGTGTTTATACTATCTATACATAAATAAATTAAAAATCTGAAACAAAGTAGTATCTGAAGAGCTGTAGAAATATTGCCACCACCTAGCATTCCAAGAACCCAAACCAAACCATCCTTTTCTTTAGTTGTAGCCACTACCCAGTTGTGTATATCTGCATGCTAAAACCAAAAGATTATATCAACATATAGTTTTTGGTCTGCTCCAAAGCTTAGATGTTTTCACAGAACAAATTTCAAACAGCAGTAGTTGAGTCAATGTAGTATTTCCTCAGTCAGATCTGTCTGAAGAAGACAGGAATACGGTTGTATTTTGCCCAAAACGCCAATTTGTCAGTTTGCCAGATTCATATTTATTTTTTTTTTTTTTTGTGAACAAGAACGCTTCAACAGAAAATTGCGTGAAAATCTGAAGCCAGTTTCAAGGGTAAAATATATCACCATCTATTTTGGTTTTCTTTTTCTTCTCCTGCATACAGCTTTCACAGCAAAATAAACATACTGCAACTGTGCCTATCCACTACAATTATTTAATTTCCTTTCTATTTATATGGCAACAAAAACAACTCTTTGGCCACTGTCCTTTCTACAACGTGTCTACATGGATCCTAATTGCCAAAGACCCTAGCCTCCAGCAACACTGAGCCAGTAATGACAATTCAGTAAGAAATTTCCTAGCTTTTTCTGTCAGAATTCTAAGTATTCTGTGGTGATATTCAGACCATTCCCCATTCCTCAGAAGATTTCACTTTCCCATATGGTCAGAAATAAATTTCAGAACCTCTGGTAATCAAATCTCCATTTATTGATCTCCATAGGGAAGAAAAAAAGTCAGTAAACCAAAGGTGTAAAACAGTCTTTCAGACTAGCACATGTGTAAGTTACACCAGAAAAATCACCCAACTCATTCTAGATACTAGAAAGTTATCTCCATTTACATTATCAGAATCACCTTAAAACAACACTCAAATAAAACTTTATCCAGAAACTAAGACCTTTGTCAGTGTCAATTCACACTGGTATGGCATGAGTCCTTCTCAGTTTAAGTCACTGTTTTTGCAGCTGCTCTCTGCTGCCTCTAGTTTAATCTTGGATTCATCTTTCTTTTTAACCAAGGAAGAACAGTTTAAAATTTCTGTGTGAAAAAGCTTTTTTTTTTTTTTTTTTTTTTTTTTAAATAGACCACGTTCCTCTATTCATTTTTTATTTTTTTTAAGCTGTATACTAGGAATAACGCCATTTACTCAGATACTACTCACATATTAAGATGAATTAGAGGCAATTAAAATTCTTCTCTATGCTGGTGATACTGGCTTTACAGGTGCTCATTTTGCTACTAGTACTAATGGTGAGGGCAGGATTTGCTTGCATATGTTATGAGGAAATCCCATTTATACCAATTTAGAGAATTTGCATCAGCTGGAAATGGTAACTGCAAAGACAGAAAGAGGAGATTTCCATTATAAACTGTTTGCTTTCTTATGCTTGATCAGCATTAGCAACTATTTAATACAATAAGAAAGAAAAAACAAACAAACAAGCAAACAAACAAAAAAAAAAAACACAACAACGCTGAACTCACTGAACCACTGAAACTGCTGTTCCACTCAGGGCATAATTACATACCATGACCAAGAAAGCAAAGCAATACTAAGCTATACAGAGACAAATAAACAGTGTACCCAAAAAATGGCCAGAAACCAGGCTGACATAAACTGTACAATTTCTCTAAATAGCCTACAATGAGGTAAACATACACTGTACCTTAAATATCCCTCAGAGCCTATGTTTTAACCTTCCCAAACATTTCAGCTAAAATGAAATCATCAGCAAAACATTTAGCATCAAAAGCAAAGGTTTTTACCTAACTTTCATCATCAGGTTTCCCACATTCTAACTTTCCAGCTTTTGATATTACTTCCCTATCCCTATTTATTTACTGAAATATTTATTTATTTCTGATTTTTATTACCCTTCACAGCTTTCAGGCAAAGTACCAAGGTTTGCAAAACGTTAGTTATTTTTACAGATCTGTATGCACACACAAGTTAACATAAAACCACAGTGTTCTATCATTCTGGATTCCAAAAACCTGCCATTATTTCAAAACCAGGATTTTCCATCCTTTTTTTCCCACATATAAAGTTTAACTCATCGATGCTGACATAGCTCAGCTTCGCTTATGCAACCAACTCTAGAAGACTTCAGAGGAGGAAGTATGTGCCCAAATAATAGCAGAATAATAGGAAAGCTATTAGGGCAAAGGATAAATAATTTGCTGACAAGGTCACATTATTTATTTATTTTCTCACAATTTTTGAAATAATTTTTATTTGATTTTCAGAATTCTCCAACCAACACCTCTGTAGCTGAATCACTTCATGAGGAAGACAGAAAGAAACCAAAGAAAAAATACATTTAAAATTTCATTTAAAAAAATAAGTGAATATGTTTATATAAACTCTATATCACAATTCAGCTATAAATAAGCTCTAAAATCATTTTGTGGCATCACATGCAATTGCTTTTGTTATTTGTTGGGTGCAATTGGCAATTCATGTCTCTTCTGATAACAGTATGCCACATAAATATTTAATGCCACAATAATTATGTAATACCTATTTGTCTGATAATGGTTGCCATGTACATAGGTACTATTTTCCTGCACACTAGAAGCTAATTTGAACAACCCACCATGCCTTGATCAGCACAGGACATACATAGTTTTATATATAAATATATATCTATGATATCATTCCTATCAAAACAGACAAGCTTAAATTAGCTAGATAGGCTCCTGAACAAAGCAGCAATCCATGCCATTATTTTATATAAATGAGCACTCTGTTTTTGTCTAATGTTGCTCTTGAAAATATATATTTCGGTATCACAGAACTTTTGCAGTTAATACCTAACACATGAAGCAGGTGAATTCCCATAGAAAGATTTCATTATTTTGTTAATTTCTACTGAGAGTCACAGAGGTGCCCTTTTCTTTGTCTTTCACAAACAATTAACCTTTTGCCATGTATGCAATTGGCTGAGAGCAATCCTAAGAGGCTCAGAAAATAATTTACAGCAGAAACTGTACAAAGTTAATTAGTATTAGTCTAAGAAGGTTATTCATATATTATCAAACCCAGTAAGCGGTCAAGATGACCCTCGTGGAGCTTTAAACTACAGCTGAGTTTTGTTAACATCATCTGCAGAGTATTACTGCTAAAAACTCTCAAGTACTGATACAGGTCTTGCAGCTATGGTCATTTTAAGTTGATGGTTGGAATAGATGATCTTGAAGGTCTCTTCCAACCTTAATGATTCTATGATTCTAAGTTTGAACGATACAATATGCTTCTAAATGTAAGGGTAGGTACAAGCATGCAAAGTAAATTATTCTATTAGTCATTTCTTTGGGGGAGGAGACACCAGAAATATTGTTCTTTCTTAAATTAGAACTCTTAAATATTATTCCTTTCTTTTACAGATCAGTTCACACAGTTTTTATAGATTCCTTCTGCCTAAAAGTAAATGCTCATTAGAATTACTTATCAACACGTATGACTCCAAATGCAGGACAAAGGCGTGGAGAATAAAGTCACTTGGAAGATCAGAGAGCCAGAAAGGGAGTTCTCACTGTGCTTACTAAATCACCTCAAGCACACACCAGTAGATTTCCCAATATTGGTTGCCACTGAAAGTTAGACAGCTATTAACTGTTGTTCAATACTTCTGTTTGGTACCTATGCTAACTGTGAGTCTCAGCAGTCAAATACATGGAATCCCTTTCCAAGCCTGCATGCATACCTATTTAAATGTAACTGGTGATCCTATGGATAATATACACTTATATTTGCCATCTGGGGACGTAACTGTGTAAGTTGCTGACTACATAGCGGCAACTCGGAAATCTAACCCCAGTGGCTCAGCACCTTACTGGGCTCCATCCAGACTATGACATTCCCAAGAGGAGTTTTTTTAGAGGGTGACCTGTCACAAGACACCTTTGAACCTCTTTTAGCATAAAGTGAACCTGTTATCACGTGGAGCCACTTGGCATTCACAGATGGGCACAGTTTCTCTGGAAGGGCTGAGGGAGGAGCTAGTCAGGAAGTATCTGACAGGGCTGCGCCCAGTCAAGCATTCAGTCACAGCCATGGCAGGTCCACACACAGGTCTGAGCTGTTGAACACTGTAAAGGCACTTACTCTGCCCCAGGACTACAGTGCAGGTGTAGGCTGACTACTCCACTCCCGCTGTGTAGCGGTGGCAGCAGACTGTGGGGCCTAAGTGGCACAGAGAGGCATTTCTCCACAGTGGCAAACACAGGAGGCCCAGACAGGCCTGTGTGGACACCAGCTGCCTAGGCCCACCAGCTAGGCCTGGAAGCAGCCCCCAGGTGGCCAAGGGAGCCTTGCCAGTGGTACACCAAGGAGCCTTTGCTGCAGGCAGACATTTGAGAGCAGGGATCTTCCCAGGCCCCCGAGAGAAGAATGAATTCAGGGGCTGATGCTGGCTGGTATAAAGCTTAAGATAAGGAAAATGAAGGCTAAAAAGCCCTTAGTGCAAGGGTAGTGTGGAAACACCAGATCAATAATAATAAAAGTTACAACTCATCACCATAGTTTGTACAACAAAAGCAGATACCTGGCTGAAAAGACTTGTTCTTGGAACGCAGATTTATTCAGCAAAGTTCTCTGGCCCCTATTGCAAAAGAGGTCAGCCTGGGCAATCCCAATAGCTCCCTTTTGGCTTTATAATCCATCAGTCTACAAAGTCTAATTAAACTTAAACGTGTGATGAAGTGGATACGGGCAGCTGGCCAAAACAGTTCTGCTCTGCAGATAGCCATATGAATTAGTTATCTAGTGAAAAATTTCTCATCGCTGATCAGAGTCTCTTAGAGTCTGTCTGCAACTGACTTCATATCTTAAAATCATTTATATTATAGTTTAAATAATGTCTACTATAAACATTGCTAAGCAGCGTTAGTATCTCTGTGGTTGTTCTTTAATGGAAAGCAAAAAAGTGATCTCTGGTTACAGAAAAACTCAAAAAAAACCTGCCATATTAAATTACCGTTTTAGAGAAAGAATTAATCTCTTTTTAAAAATATTGAACCCTTGGAGATTTCTTTTCTGGGTCTCCTAAGGTTTTTAAAGTTTGAGTATAAAAAGGAATTCTTATTTCTTTGCCCAGTTTCAAATCAAAGAGGAAAATGTGTTTTTGAAAATTAAACTCTGATTCTACTGTAAGATTTAAAGTTCACTACAGTTTAAAAAACATTTAAACAAAAAGACAATGTAAAGGAAGGAAAATCCAATATATATTAAAAACAAACAAACAAACTACTAGTAGAAGAGATGAGCACAGAGCATGTGAAGGGAGAATTGAGGCTCAGAAATAGTAAGAAACAAGCAGATAAATTAAGTGTTGCATATGCAAGCTACCTAGCAGTGTGTTGGAGGTATTTGTCTGCCTTTGGAATGGTATGATTTCTTATTTTGCTAGAAAACTGCTCACTTGCTGTTGACCTCTAGAAGAACATGAACATTTTAGCAACAAAAGTAAATGGTTCATCAACTTGAATTAGTTTAATGAGCCCCCAGAATAGCAACCAGGTCTGAACTCAGGATAATTAGGTATTTTTCTGGATTAAGATGGTAGTTTCTTTTGTGAAGCCAATTTTGATACAATGCACCAGCATACCAACAGCAGAGACGGGCTGGTTGCAAAAATTATATTCACAAATAACATGTTGGATGTATTAAAAGATATGTGTTCAGATTTCAGAATAAATGATTTGAAGACCAATTAACAGTCTGCTGAAAGTCAGTATAAGTTGTCCCACAGATTTGAGTGACTTTGGCTCCAGTCCTAAGGCTCCACCACTTACTGTTGTGCTTGGACCTACCATGCCATGGCTTAGGCCCGTGAAGTAAATGAGACTTTGCATATGCCAATTCAAGATGAAGTATCAACAGCTGATTTATGTGTTTTATTGATTGATATATGTGCTGTTTGACACATAAAGTTGTTTGAACAGCCTTGTTTGTCTGCTGTTCTGAGCAATACATCATTGCAGATAGGTTCATAACTAACAGAAATACTAGCATTATGGCTGAGTGTGTCATGTATCCACCTAGGGATTTAGCAGGGTTTTTAAGCTTCCTTATGCTTAATGTTTGTTTTTTAACAATCCATTATACATTTATATTACCTCCAAGCAAATATATGGTAAGCGTACTTTTTTTTTTTATGTAGTAGTACAAGAAAAAATATTATTTGTTGATATAAAAAAAAAATCTCTTGAGGAAATTACCATGTATTATTTACTGGCAAAGTCATGCTACTATTCTATCCAGACTGCATTGCTAATGCATAGGAAATCCTTGCAGTCAATGCAAATACTTTAAAATATTTATAAAAATACTGGGACGTGCTACAGATTATGTTGTTTCACCACATTCCATCTTTCAATGCCTTCAGATCCAGTGGAATTAGATGCAAGGAAAGTATGTGGCAGGCTGTCTAAATTATCTGTCAGAATGAGGAAAGATGACATTACAGAAAGAGCAAAAGAGATGACAGGACATGACTGGGGTGTGTACTGTAGTTCTCAGAAGAAGATTGAGGCCAACTGCAGAAGTAATGATATAAATTAAATGTACATTAATGTCATGAAGAACTCAGTCACCTTATCTGCTTAAATCAGGCAACGAAGGTAACAATACAGAAGAGTTGTTTGGGAGGAAGTAAGCTAAAACTTGAGAACCACAGAAACTACAGTGTAATGGATTCTAATCAGTTGAGTAATGCTGAAAAAAAATAAACATGAAATTTTCTTCCGCTTAGTTTTTAAGCATCTTTCAAAACAGATTTGATCACAAACATTTTATCGTCCATTCAGACCAATACATTCTTGTGCAGTGTGTTTCATGGACATAGTTAGGACACACTAAGTGGGGCAAAATGTACATATTTTAAGCATATTATTACAGAAAAGATTCTGCAGAAATAATGAAAAAGGAAGTGCAGTATTAGGTATATCTTCAGACAGAAGATCTTGAGGGAACCTACAAATTTACTAGATCTTTGTAGAAGTCCCTTCAAATTTCTATTTCATCCCACCTGAGCAAGCTCTCATCAAGACAGACTTTGGGTTGAAGTATCAGTTTCTACCAGTTGTAATGAATTCCCTAGAATCTGTTAGTTTTAAGGAAATTAAGTATTTTAAAAGCTACACTGTTTTTTATGTTTCACTATTAATTGAAATCTGTGAACTCATTTGACATTTCCTATTTATGGCAACACATTACAGGTATTTTTTCTTTCCACTTATTGTGTAACTTCCCTGTTTTGTAACTGCCTTACCATACAGTGTTTTTTTCTATTTTACTAGGACCCAAGTCAAGTTGAATTTAATCTTAGCATGTAGTAGAAATGAAATTCATTTTAGTATCTTTGAAAGTAATAAAAGCACCTGGATCACATACCAAAAAAAAAAAAAAAAAAAAAAAAAAAAAAAAAGCACCAAGATTTCAATTCTTAACAATGCACAGACAATGTAATGTCATGCAAAAGGTTATATGCAGAATGTGAGATACTATTTAAGCGAACAAATACTTCCTTGCTCTTTATTCGTAAGAGTTTCCAAGTAGGTCCTTATGTTCTGAAGTACTGCAAGAGAGCAGGTTAGTCCGACTAGTTCAAAGAATTGGAGCATGCATACTTATGTTTGACAGTATTTGTAACTCTCTGGTATTCTCCCTCCATCCATCATTATCATCAGTATGTTGCCTCCCCCCAAATGTGAAAGAATGCATCTCTTGTCTGTTTGCCAAGAAAAAATCCCTGTATGATGTGTTTGGAGTGATTTGTGAGTTAAAAAGAAAATACAGGAACTGAATAATCAAACACACATACACATAGCAATATCATTTAATCAATTGCAGTATCCACTTTTATGATACGCTTGTGAATTATGTTCTTCCTGCATTTATAATTGCAAGGTAGAACAGATGGTGAAAGCTTAGTTTACAGAGCTTAGATAAAGTTTTAAAATAACCAAAGCTGCCAAGTGATCATTCACTGTAACAGGATATATTTTTCATTAATCTCTGTTTTTGCCACGGTCTAATACACTAGATGGTAATGAAACTGTAAAAATATTACTCTCCAGAGTCTTGCTCTACCAGAGTTCTTTGTAATGGAATGTGAACATGGAATGGAGGATTGGGGGTGGCTCCACAGTACATTGTCGTCTCTCATTTAAGAGTACTCTGAGGGATCATCACTCCGAATAATCAAGAGGATCATCTCTGAGAAAAAGCCAGCACTGCTTTTAGAGAAAAGAAAAAGGTATTCCAATATATAAGTATATAATCAGCAATAATTGTGTAGGCACGTTCCATGCTCAAATGGAGACATTTGGCAGAATTGGGCAAAAGAAGAGTGGTGTAAAAGGGAGAAATACATGTACTTCCAGTTCATTGGTGGCTGGAATGACTAAGGACAGAGTGTAGTGCTAGCTCATCCTTCTATAACCCTGATCATATGTACTTCTCTCATCATTGTACATAATATCCCATATGTTATGAAACACAAATACCAAGATTTAAAATACATTCTTAAAGCAAAACAACATTTTGGTAATTGTTTATGTGGAGTTTGTTTTGTTTTTTATTTATTTACGCATTTTTGCTAAAACAGCAGTATCAAATTGAATCATTTTAACTTATTTTCTCTTTTTGGTTGCTCTCCACTAGTTTCTATTGGAAAGCTTTAGTTTGGGGGCTTGTTTATACCAGAAAGCATTTGTAAAACAAGTTTGACATGAAATTAAAGTATATCACCTCTTTTTTATTGGTTTCATTTAAAATAAACCTGTGCTTCTGTACATTTATCTTTTTGTGTTTGAGTGTTATACACTTCCAAAATGGGCTAAAGCAGAATACTTTATTTGTTAGGAATAAGTGGGCCCAATGAGGAATCCATGTGAAATAGCTGCATGGGATGTTTCTTCACATACAGAATGCCTCGGACAACTCCTGGCTGCTGGGCAAAGCATCTCATAGGAAGCAGAGTCTCTGCAAACTCTTCCATTTCCATACAGAGCAGTGAAACATTGATGGACACACATCTTGCTGGAGGAGCAAACAGCAGTTCGTTTACTGGCTTGCTTTTAGGTCAGGATAGAGATGTGTGACCTTGGCAAAGATGTAACCACATACTTGGAAAGTTCATCTATCATTGCTGATGCTGACTACCTGATCAATGTGCTGGTCCAAGCTGGTGGGGGCTGGTTGGGAGGTAGGATATGTATTGATTTTCAAGAATCATTAGTGTCCAAGCCAAAAAGTTTACAAAAACAAAATCATGCTTATTTAACTCCCATGGCATGCTGGGGGGGTGGGGAGAGAGAGAGAAAAGGAAACATTTTCCCTTACAAACACTTTAGAAAGCATCTAACTGATGTCTTAAAAAAAAAAAAAAAAAAAAAACTAACACAATACACTTGGGTGAATTCTCTTTTAAAATAAAGCTCATTATATCTTTCCATTGAATATAGAACTGAGAAAGCAGCACATTTGGAACAATAATACTTGCTAGCTTGCACTACTTATTGTACAAAACTAGAAAGGTTATTTCAATGGTTATTTAAATATTTACAAAGATATGTCTCATTTATGCAACTGGCAATGATTTTCTTTTTACTGTTTTGTGACCAAAAAAAAAAAAAAAAAAGCAAACAGCAGATGCTGATTCTGTCAGTTTTGTTATTTTTAGGTTTATACTAATGATGTGTTCGTTTTAATGCTCTTCAGTATATCTAAGTATCTAAGTACAGTCTATAAGAAGGCTAAGAAATAACCAGCCCTACTATTTTTTTTTTTTTAATTTTACTGAAACTACGATGTGGTGGTTGTTCACTAAGAGCCCAGTGGTTTTATAGCTGAGAATAATCCAACATCTTTACAGCCAGGTATATTTCTTGTACTGTTTAAACCACATGCCTTGTCAACAATCTAACATATGTCTTGATGCCATGTCCCTAAAATGTTTCTCACACATGTATTTCTCATGTGATAGGAATGGTGAAATGACAGATGGTCCAGGTATTCTTAAAAAGCAATCTTCTTTTATAAAGGTTTTAAATGCTAACAAACGTTAACTGAAACATTCTTATTGCCATTCTTGTTAGGGGTGCTGTATATTGAAGACATGCAGCTGGTAGCTATCCTATACTGTATTATCTAAATTATCATGCAAAGAAAGCTGCCCACTGATGGATGAATAATAATTCCTTAACCCATTACTAGAAATCTAGATTGTTAATCTCACAGACCAAACACAATTAAAACCCATTGGAAATGCTGAACTAAATTATCTCCATCAATAAGAATATTTCTTCAGGAAGACCAGACAGCAACTGTGAGAGGAAATAACGTGTCTGGGGCAAGGATGCAGAGGATGAACAAATGCTCCAGGAAATCACTGGCTTTTCTAAGAGCTCTTTAAACTTGATAGGATCCTTCCAGTTCCTTCTACCCTTATTATTATTACATCAATTTATTTGTATCCATTGTATTCCTGATCCAAGAATTAATTAAAGAGCAGTAGAAATAGTTAAGTGGTTATGATTAGTTGTCAGAAAGAATTCCAAAACAGCTAGAATAGATCATGTACATGCCAAAAAATGAACTAAAAGTACCATTTTCCAGTGGAAAGTCCACTGAGGAATTGTGGAAAACTCCAAATTCTTATGTGTAACTTCAAATTCATGGAATTTGTGATAGAAATGGCAAGTATAATAATACATTCACAAAGAGACTCTGGAACAAAAAATTCTAGAACTGTGAAATTAGAAAGTCATAAATCTAGAATGGCCAAACGTATCTTGGGCAATTATTTTGAATAAACTTTCCTAAGAGCTGTTGTACGGATCTTTTGAAAACTTTTTTCTTTAACTATTGTTCAAAAGACATTTCCTTTTTTTTTTTTTTTTTTCCCCAGCATCTTCACCTGCAAAAGCAATGTTCTGTTTGTTCTGTAAATCTGAACATTCTTAAATAAAAATGCTAAATAGAGTTAAAAATCACAAAATCTTTTCTTTATCTGGGACCATTTCCATGTTTTATTAAAAACCTTGTTGTGGATCAGAAAGAGAAACAAAAGCTGTTTACCACTGGTAATGGGACTTCCAAGAATCTTGCAGTCATCCGTTTCTAATCCCAATAGTCCACAAGCTTTTAGTCTTCAAGGTTGTCTCAGACCTTAAACCACTCCAAGTTTAAATATTCACTGTTCAATCAGTTCTCATCCCAGAGGATACAGAGCATGAGCACACAGCATGGATGAAGTTCATTTTGTTGCTTGGGTATCTTTCTCATGTGGATGACCTGATTTTTTGAGAGTGAGAAGGAGAATATTTGTCTCAGAAAACTTTGGTGTAGGATTTAATTCATAGCAATTCAGTTGTCTGAGACCACTCATATTTTTAGAATAATTTATTAATTAGCATTCTCCACATGTGATGGTCACACAAATTCCCAGTTAAGACTTCCTTGGAACTAAAATCTCTACTACTGACCTTAGTAGAATTTACCTGACAGAGAAACTGGTTCTGCATTTTTTCAGTTCTAATTCTTAGTTATAATGTCAGTGAACAAAAATGTCATCATCAATATCATTTCAAACATTTTCAAAATAATAGCTACCTAGACAAAATCTCAGTAATAAGTTACAAATATTTAGCCCAGCCAGGATTAATATTTTCTTGGTGTTGCCTAATGTGTCAAAGACAGGACTAATTTTCACGACTTTTTCTCTGCTTTGCTGCCAGATACCGTGAGCAACAGATTGTATTACTTTGGCTCAATTTCTTAATCTATGCAATGAAAATAACCATACCAGTCTACACTGTAATGAGGTATATAATGAAGTATTAGTGAACTTGAAGATGTCACATTATCTTATAATGCCCTGGAGAATAGTCCACTTGTTTAATGAGTTGAAATTTGATAAGTGTCATTTTAAAGTTTCACGTGTTGCTACAAATGAAATGTTTAAAAGTACACAGCACCTAACCTCAAGACAGATATCAACAAGAAGCGTAGTTTGATCACATTATTATGAGATATATCTAACTGATGGAACAGTAGGACAAGAGGCTTGAGAGATGAAAGATGAGGGTTACTGACACAGGAGAAACAGAAAGCTCCTAATAATGGGACCAAGGGACAAAAAGGTAGAAGACAAAAAAATAAATTCTGGAGCATAGGAGGAAAGAGCAGTGGAACCATTAGGAATGCAAAACTATCACAATAGTAAAGCCTTCAAACAGGTGAAACAGAGACCAACAACATGGAACAAGGAGCTGGTTAGTGTAAACCATTAAAAAAGATCTAATGGTTAATAAGACCACAAACGTTTTTAGGGAGTCATTAAGGAGCAAATGAAAGCAACAGTATTAGAACAAGAATACAGGAGATAGGCTTGGGGGAGAGTGGCTTGAAAGCTGTGCAGAGGAAAAGGATCTGGTGGTGCTAATCCATGCTCACCTGAACGTGAGCCGGCAGTGTGCACAGGTGGCCAAGGTGGCCAGCGGCATCCTGGCTTGTATCAGGAATAGTGTAGCTAGGAGGACCTGGAATGATCACCTCCCCATTTTATTCTGCTCTGGTGAGGCCTCACCTTGAGGTACTGTGTTCAGCTTTGGGCCCCTCACTACAAGAAGGACATCAAGGCCCTGAAGCATGTCCAGAGAAGGCCTATGACGCTGGAGAAGGGCCTGGAGCACAAGTTATGTGAGGAGCGGCTGAGGGAACTGGGGTTGTTTAGTCTGGAGAAGAGGAGCCTCAGGAGAGACCTTATTGCTTTCTAAAACTACCTGAAAGGAAGCTGTGAGGAGCTGGGGGTTGGCTTCTTCTCACAGATATCTAATGGGATTAGAGGGAATGACCTCAAGTTGCACCAGGGGAGATTTAGGTTGAAAATGAGAAGACATTTCTCAGAAAGAGTAGTCAGGCAGTCAAACGGGTTGTACATGGAGGTGGTGGTGTCACTGTCCCTGGGCATGTTCAAGGAAAAGTTGGACTTGGTGCTTAGGGACATGGTTTAGTGGGTGATATTGGTGGTAAGGTGAAGGTTGGACCAGATGATCTTGAAGGTCTTTTCCAACCTTAATGATTCTATGATTCTAAGTGAAGAAACAGCACATTTTCCAATGTCACTCTCTCAGCTTCCTTTTTAAAATTTTTAAAATCTTTAATTCTTCTTCCCAGACTTCTGCTTCAACTGTTTTCAGACAGGCTTTTTGATCTCATTGGGAACTGCCTTGGGAATCTTCACAGCTTCCAATTCTCCTCCTTGCATTAGACCCCACTCTAGGATCATCAGTGCATATGACACTGGAAAATATTTTGCAGATTTTTGAGATACTACTGGGGACTTGTCGTGGTTCCGCTCGAGTGGGCAGCCGAGCTCCACCACAGCCGCTCTCTCACTCCCCCTCCTCAAAGAGGAATGGGGAGAAAATATGTGAAAAGGGCTCAAGGATTGAGATAAGGACGAGAAAATCACGCAATAATTATTGTAACGGGCAAAACAGACTCGGCATAAGGAGATAGTAAGATTTATTGCCTATCACTAACAAGTGAGAGAAGTGAGAAAACAAAGGAAAAAGCAAACCAAAAGCACCTTCCCCCCCCATCCACCCTCTTCCACCTCCTCCCCCCGAGCGGCGCAGGGGAACAGGGGAATGGGGGTTATGGTCAGTCTACAGCACTTCTTCTCTGCCGCTCCTTCTCCGTCACTCTCGTCCCCTGTGCTGTGGGGTCCCACCCACGGGATGCAGTCCTTGATGAACTGATCCGGCGTGGGCTTCCCACAGGCAGCAGCTCTTCCAGAACTGCTCCAGATATGGGTCCGTACTACGGGGTCCATCCCTCAGGAGAAAACTGCTCCAACCTGGCTCCCCTACGGGCAGCAGCTCCTGCCAGGTCACCTGCTCCTGCGTGGGCTCCTCTCCACGGGCTACAGGTCCGGCCCGGAATCTGCTCCGGCAGGGGTCTTCCACAGGCAGCAGCCTCCGTCGGTGCAGGGCCACCTGCTCCACCGTGGTCTCCTCCACGGGCTGCAGCATGGAACCCTGCTCCACCGTGGTACTCCATGGGCTGCAGGGGGACATCCTGCTTCACCATGGTCCTCACCACAGGCCGCAGGGGACTTCTGCTCCGGCGCCTGGAGCACCTCTCCCCCTCCCTCTACACTGACCTTGGCACCTGCAGGCTGTTTCTCACTCCCTTGACTCTCCTGGCTGCTGTCTGGCACAGCGTTTTTTTCCCTGTCTTAAACATGCTCTCACAGAGGCGCAAACAACATCGCTTATTGGCTCAGATCTGGAAAACAATGGGGCCCTTCCCAAACGTGGGGCAGCTTCTAGATCTTTCTCACAGAAACCACCCCTATAGCCCCCTGCTACCAAAACCTTGCCACGTAAACCCACTACAGGACTATAAACAGCATCTAATCCATGAGCTGGCTGTCAGTGAGTTCTAGCAATAAGGAAACAAAACACATGCTTTGTATTACATATTATGTATTCATATTGCATTTGTATTCTATTGCTTCTTTGAAAATGCCAGTGTATAAGGAAATGAAATGAGAATGACCTGAATATGTGTATAATTGATAAATGAGTAGTAAGAAGCAAAAAAAGATAAGCACAGTGAAAACAAGAGCAGGTATGTAAGTTATAGCAGGGCCAAAAACACATCTTGTGGACAACAGCTAAAAATGGTAATTTACCAGACTGCAAGATCTATCTTTATTAGAAACACAATCTACGTGATAGTTAAAACCATAAACCATAGTATTTCCCAATGCCAAATAGCTCATATTATTGTAAATTTAACCACTGGTTAAATGAAATGCAGTTGGAATTTGTATGTAATATTCTTACCACAATAGCACATTTTCTCCAGAATACTGTGGTGGTAAATAGGAACTGCTGTTCTGCTTTAACTGCTACTGTTCAGTCTCTTCAACAGTTGAAAATAACATACTGTATTATTTATGTTATATTCTTAGCTTTAAAAGTTTTACAAACAGAAACTAATCATCCTGTCATCTTTCACATTTTAAATATCCAACAGTCTATTAAAACCATGATCCTTAAAAACACTGTAAATTTTAAATGATAAAAATCAAGATAGGTAGCAGCCCTCATGACTTCAGTGTTTGCTGTTGGTATGGTATCAAGAAACAGAACATGCTGCCACATCTGTTTAATAAAAAACAGCTCTTCTCAGGCTTTAGAGAATCAGGTTTTATGCATACTATAAATAATGCAGCATTTCAACTGCAGAATATAACTACCATGAAATCTACAGAAAATCTTGCTCCATAACTAGAGGTAAATTGTGTAATGCTCATTAATTTCTCTGATCCCATTTTAACCACTATACCTCATATTTGCAATGGAAGTTTTCTATGAGCCTTAGTTCTATTTTCATTTTGCTATATTACGCTTTTATCTAAAAGAGATTCAGAAAAGAGGATTTTTGTGATCACATAGGAGGAGCTTAGCTATGAGACACAGCAATCTGCACCATATTTAAATCTCTCCTGCAATGGAAGAGAATTCCCTCACTGTTCTGTCTATTGCAACCCTGCCAAAAATACAGTCTGTTTGCTTGGTGAACTGAAATCTGAAGAATCACAGCCACTGCTTTGATGCCTTGTGAGTCTTTAATTTACTTAGCATTTTTATTTCTATTTAACTTCATAGCAACTTGCTTTCTTCAGGCATTATTTGCTAAAGATTTATTTTTAAAACTTACATTCCTCCAGCTTTTCTATGTCCATTTTCTGCTGTTGTCAGGCATATAAAATACTCCTACATCTTGGCCTGTCAATGTCGGCACCTCTGCTCTCTCCCAGGGGAGGGCAGCTTCCTCAGAATCCTATTACTGACTCACTCCCCAAATCCCCTTTGCTTCTTGGATTTCACTCCCTTGACTTCCCCTCTTACCCTCCCCCCAACTTGCATCCTTCATTTTAAAGCCTGTCAAACAAGATTTCTGACAAACTCACAGCAACCAAATTCTGTTTTGCATCTCCACAGCCATCAACACCTACTGTTCTACACACTTTTCTATGTTTTCCTGCCAAATGTAAACACTTGTTTAAGAAGGTCCACAGATTCAGAGTGCAGCTTAATAGAAGTAGTAGAAAACCCACTGATCTTCTTTATACCTGTTTTGTTTCCTCAAGCTAAAATAGTGCAGTAATCATTTACAAAATATTGCAGCTGTTTTTTTGTTTGTTGTTGTTGTTGTTGTTTTAATATGTATATATACGCCTTTTTGGTTTTTAGTCTATTTGGATTTTGTTTAATGCCATTTTGCTTTGGTTTGCTGTTACCACAATGGCTGAACTAAGAACTCATGCATTGTGTAAGCTTTCAACTAATTGTCCTTGCATCCAATGGCCATATCTCCTTTAAATCTGCTAAGAATTATTTCAGAATTATGTAACTGAGCAAGTACAAAAAAAAAATATAAATTCTTCCAATTCTTTACACACTCGTCTTCTTTCAGTCATTACTGCACTGCAGGACTCTAATGAGCATATTTAAAGTACTGTGTGTTTTGTTTTGTTTTGTTTTTTTCCCTACAGTGCCTATATTAGCATTGTCTAGCTGCAATTTGGAGACTAGTGGCCAGTTTCTGACCTTGGCCAGTTCTGAGATTTTTTAATTTCCTACAAAGAATAAGCTCAGCTCTGATGTCCCTCAGAGCACTCCAGTCTTGGCCCAGCACCGTTCCTAATCTACATGCTGGCACTTAGAGGCCAAATTCTTTGGCAATGTTTGCATGACCCTGCATGGATGCTGATACTCAATTATATCTTTCTTCAACACCTTCTGTCTGTCAGGTATTTTTATTGTTATCATTTGTCTGATCTCCACTACTGGATGGGTTGTAACATTTTCCATCTAAATTCAACAACAACAAAAAGAGAGGGAAAAAATAGTAAATAATAATAAACAAAAGCAGGCTATTCTTACTGGCAAAGGTTGTTCAGCTGCTATATTTCTCTTTAGTACACAGCCATTCCTATGCCTAATATTCAGTTCAAATACAAGAGAGAGATGAGAGCTGCTAGTCTGGTGACTAGATATTTAAGACTTACATCCATTCTATCAACTTATCTTTATTTCATCTAAGAAAGATAGACCACTCATATTACCTCAATATTGATATCTTGGTCTGTGCTTTTATTTCTTCTAGCAAGATAGCCGCGAACCCGACCATATTTCCAAATCTATTTGTTGACAAATTGAAGTTTATCAAAAATGCTGTTGTCTGTGTCTTCTCTGGAGTTTTCTAAACCATTTGTGTTCAACAGTAAAGTTTCTCACTGTTTGTACAGAAGAGGCCTGAAAAACATCTCGGCCCCATTTTTTATCTTTATTTTTTAATAACACAGAATAAACCACACATCCCAGAAAAGATTCACAGAAAGCATAACTTTAAGCTGCAACAACAAAGAGAAGATGTGTGGCTCAATTACATCACAGATTATGGACTAAAAGTAGGTCTTTTTGTTGGAGTACTGGCAGCACAGCTGGACAAATGATGTAGCAAAGAGTTAAGCTCATACGCAGATCCCTTTTAGTACCGTGAATATCAATCCATTGATTATATTTCTTACAGAACTGTAGGGATTGGAAGGGACCTCAAGAGATCATTGGGTCCAACCCCCCAAAGTAGCAAAGTTTGAAAGCAATCTAACATACAGTTTTTAAGAACTATTCACTGCATTTTCTGCATCTACTCTTTTTTAAAGTATTTACAGTCAGAAAGGTTTTTCACCTTGTCCTTGGGCAATCAATTCCATTGCAAGTGACTAAACCTGCTGCTTGGCTAGCACTCACAACTCATGATTGGGCAAGGATTTGTGAGACACTTCAATTGACATCCTTAAGGATAAAAATATCCCTCAGATAATGAATGCATGGAATCAGGAGTACCAAGTACAGCACTACAAAGAGAGACAGCAAATGAGTTTGCTGTGAACAAATAGTTTAAAAATAATGGAAAGGTTTCACAGACATTTCTGACGTACTGCTGGTGCCACCCTTTTCTACAAGATATGGATGCAGAACAATGATGTTCCCCAAGAATTTCACTTCTGCCTCAGTTCTCCCAATAAGTTGTAAAATAAAATAAAATTATTTGTCTAAGCACTTAAAATCAATTGAAGAAAATGAATCTGAAAAGAGGATACTCTGAATCAAGAGGAAAAAAAAAAGACTGAAAATATTAAATTTTACAGACTGGCAAGGCCCGTATAAATCTAAAACTACTGCCATTTTCCAAAAGCATTACCTGTGTTTTTATATTAGTACAGTACATTGTTGATATATGATTATATTAATAATGATAAATAGCATCAATAAATTAAAGATACAATAGTTTTATCATTGATACAGATGAAAATAAGTGTGTCATAATCATGATTTTCATCCTATAAACTAGAAAATGCAGCCAGATCCAACAATACCAGAAATTGCAGCGTCATCACCACAATGAAAATTCATGCACAGAAACTTCTGCTGTAGAGGAGCATATGTATAAAGGAGCATATAGCTGTGTCCATGCTATATTAAAGCAACTCATAACTGCAGATGATGATTACAGCAGTCTGTCAGTAACTGGCTTTAGCAAAAGCCATCTGGATGGGACATGGTGCAATAATTTCCTCCACCATCTCAAAAATACTTGCAGCTGAGTTTTTCCTCTTTTAAATAAGAAAGTAGTTGAATGCCTCTAACACAATAGACTGTCAATGTCCAATTTATTTATTCCATACAGTATCTGAACATATTGCATACCACGTAAGCTCTGCAGTTTATATTTACCAACAGATGTTTTTCTTTCTGGAGCAGATGGCATATTGACTATACCGTGACATAACTTACATTTGCATTATCAGTCATGAATGTTAATGCTTTCCATAAACTGAGTTTTGTGTTTTGCTAAGATATGTCTAACAGCCATAACATCTTCATAAAAATCATTTAGTTTGATAACAAAATTGGTGAACTTTTTTCTTTTTTTTTCTTTTCTTTTTTCTGTTGCAGAAGCACACTCAAGGGTAAAATTTATTGAAACTAAACAAAAGAACAACAACAAAACAACAGCACAAGAATAAATAAGGGACAGGAGATAACATTTTGTTATTTCCTTTGTTTGTCTGCTTATAATTGTTCTGTTTGTGGTTGTTAAGAATTCAATTTCAAAGTTGAAATTACACATGTAAAAAAATCTAATTTCTTAATTTATGAGCTAAGTGATATATTTTCAGGAAGAAAACTTGATCAATTTACTTCATGAAGTCCTTACAGTCATAAATAAAGTGAAATAATTGTAAGTTGAACAAGATGATTGCCACATAAAGGTAGCAGCTTCACTATTCTTGGGCATGATGATGGCCCTGCTAAATAATAAATACACACACATATATTTTTGAAGTATTCTCAATTTACATTATATTTGCAAGTATTTTGGAAATAATGCCACTAAGACATATCCGGAATGTCCTGATAAGTAACTTTCTAAAAGGGTCATGCCAAATAACATGCAGGTCCCAGAATTATTCTGTTTTTATGGTATCTTAATGTGCCATTGCATACAAATTATTGAACAAATTTCTCTGTTGATACAGATCCAATGTCTTCTAAAGTAAATTTACAGTTTTCTTGCTCTTATTTCAGTCAAAGTCATCCCAGACCTAATAGTTTTCAACAACTCCTAACTCTTGCCAATACTGTAGTTTCGGTTTTAGTATCAATACTCGGGGAGATTCTGGTGGACGGTAGGGAATCTTGTCACAGAGTTACAGTGCTCTTTTTCAGATTGTAAATAGATTTCTGGCTATAGAAAATTATTTTCTATGCTTCTTTTCTTAGCAAATTCATGTGCATTTTAAATGTAATTTACTTCACAATATAAACACTCAAATTAAGTTCACCTGTTCCAATATTAAACAAGCAAATAGTATTGACAGTTATTCATGTGGAATTACAGAAATCAGAAAATCTGGAAGGTGGATAACTTTGAAGAAAGCATTCCCCTTTCCTACTATAAAATAATTACCCATAGTAGCGATTTGTCACAACTAGCCCATGGAGATAGCTGTTTATCATATTATGAGATTTAATATAATTTTTCTTTAATTCTGTTAATATAATGTAATTTATTTCAGCTCTCAGGTGGGCCTCAATTATTGTTTTACAAATACTACAACCTTATTTTAAAATTTGTATGTCATAATAGCTCATCTTCACTCATTTTCTTTATTTTTGCCCATTTAGCTGTGGCTGATTTGTCCCACTTTATACATCAAAGTTTGGTTTTGCAGGGTTTAGTGTGCCCCTACATTATTGGACATGAGAAGTGCTTGCTTCCAGTGGGATTTGCCGCATCTCACTGTGGTTCCTTTGATTTCTCAGGGGCTGGAATCACTGCAATATTAAATTCATCTTTGACAGCTTTGATTATTCTTCATACTTGTCCATCCCTCCCCTATGTTAAAAGAATTTATTCTATGTTTCGTCTTTCTTTAGTAGTTTGTAATTCTTGATTTGCTGATAATTTTGTATGATCATTAAACTTCAGTTCAAATGTTTCTTGGAGGCACTTTTTATGTTTATTTGTGGTTTGTAGGCATTAAAGTATAGTCATTTATCATCTAGTCAGGATTGTCATAGCAGCCATCTGTCACTAACACTCACAGCAGAGCAGCCCACTCATCTATGCTTTCATTCTCACTTGGGTGCTTTTGAAACTCTTTCCCTATATACACACATACATCAGAGTAGCTTGCAGCAGCATTTTTAAGATGTCTGATTAATTAGGCCCCAGTTATTTGCGTTGGACAGAAATTTCCTTAGTGATGCTCCTTATCCCCCTTTCAGGTTATATGCAGTCAAAGGGAACCTCTGAGTCTTTTGGGTGAGTAGGTGAAGAAAGGTGTTACGAGTCCCTGTCAGCAAGGGGCAGGAGAAGGACAGGACCTGTTGTATAGTTGCCAGTGGAGTCCATTATATATATGTCCTGCTCCCCTAATGAAGTCAGGTCTAACTGAGGTTAAGTGGCAAGACAGAATGGGAGAGAAATGTCTGTATTCCCTCTGTAGTCCTGACATTTTGTCCAGTACAGTTAAATACTGATATTTGTGGTATAAGGATTCTTTTTTAGTATTGATATCATGAAAGATTCGAACTACATCCATCATTTGTAAAGTGCCCCACAGCAGCTACAGCCATGCAACTAAACCAGGTTTCCAGAGAAACTACTTCCCACTCACATACCACCAACACACAAATAATTTCTAGCAGCCTTTAACCCACTTAAAATTGTAGTGTAAAAGTCAAAAGGCACAGAACAGTTTAAACCAGCAGCACAAGGATTTCAGGATCACAAGGAGCAGAAGATCCTACATGTAGCTACCCTGCTCAACATTCATTTTGCTCTTTTGTGCCTCAGAGGAATGCAAAAGCAGTGTTTCCTAGCCATTGCACGGTGAAGTGTGGGGTTCATAGAGTATACTTATGGAAGCCACAGGACCATATGGTCTTCCAAAGAATCCTTAGGTTACAAAAGAAAAAAAAAAAAAAAGAAAAGAAAAAAAAAAAAAAAGATCAATTTTGGACTCGTATCATCAGTTTCTAACTGCAGAAACACTCCTACCTAGTCACACAATTGCATAACCTTGTCAAACTTCATTTTTTAAGTTATATAAACTCCTCAGATGCTCTACCCAGCTGTGAAGACAATTTCAAACCATCTCTCTATTGGTAGCTAGAAATATACAAAGATTACAATTTTATCTTCAAAGCGCTAGGATGAGATTTTTTAAAATTTGCTCTTCTTTTTAAGATGTTACAACCATCAATTTCTGGAATTATCTACACTTCCCCTAGCAGAGACATCATCCACTCTTTAAAAATGGAGACCTTCTTTGTTATTTTCTTTTATGTGGTAACACATAGTTTCCTGAAGAGAAAAAGATATCGAAGCTGACAGGAAACATAGAATAATTTGTATATGGTGTGTGTACATATAGCAACAAATAAATGAAATAATGTTACTCCTGCTAAAAAGGGTTTTCTTATTTAGTGAAAATATTTCTGAGTTGGTTTTATATAAATATTTTTCCCTTATAAGTTCAAAAGTAGCAACAAAGGACTTGGGAAGCTGAGTCATTTCCAAAAATTGTTTTGAACTAACATGTTGATTTTGGAGAGGACAGAAGAAAAAGTTAATATGTGGCAGTAAATTTTTATTATTTTTATTTTGCATAGGCACAAAGGGACTAGAATTTAAAGTCCACAACAGACAAAAAAAAAAAAAAAAAAAAAAAAAAAAAGTAGTTAATTTTTCAAATCAGTGTATTGACTTATTAAACTACAACAAACTAGGAGCCTTGGTACTTACCCAATACGTGACCTCCCTCCTCATAGTCAATCACCAGCTGTAGTCCTCAGTGATGCTGATCAGCCAAGTGACAAAATGTTTACCCCAGCACTTAGAATTCTGGGATATGTAGTTCAGTTGCCCCAACAATGCAAATCATATAGCTTGTCTTTACTACCAGTAGTATTTGAGAATATTAGTTATTTGTATTAGGTGGAAAAATAAGGTTAGATTTTATGGTTTAAGTATAATATGCAATTATTGAGGATGTTACAAAATATATTTTAGAATTAAGGATCCTGAAGAGGTTTGAACAGCATTGATGGAGAGGAGCCTTCCCTGATTAAAACTTGACTTTGTACAAGGTGATACTAGAACAGAGAACATTTGAATTTAGCAGAGTACCTTAGGCCAGGATAGTGCACAGTACATTTTCACTGTATTCCATACAACCTTTAGATAATGAAATGACCATGTGAACTGATAGAAGCTGATCTGTGAGAAGAAGAGGGACAAATACAAGCTGAGATTTCTGTTTTTAATATTGCCACTTAGTGTGGCATTTGTTTTGGCCATCACAGAATTACATTCTAGCTACAAATCATTGTAATGTCAAAAAGCATAGCTGAAATGGCAGAATGAAGTGGGACTGTGGAATAAGCAACCCATGTAGACAGATTTGGGAAGCTAAGCATGAGGATCAGGAGCTCCTAGAGCAAACTATTTTGTGGATAACTGAGCAAGATATGAGGCCACACATGTATACACATGGCAGAGATATGGGATGTTTAAAGGCATTTTATTTCTACATTCAAAGATTCAAATTTTCAGGTAAAAATAAATAGATTCAATCCAGAGTTAGAATTTGAGAGACCAGATGTAGAATACCACAAAATATGTAAAAGAAGCTGTAAAACAAAAACAAACAAACAATAAATAAATAAATAAAACAATTCAACTTAAGTAAATTAGACCCTAAAAGGGGAATACTAGCCATGACTATGAACTGATCTATTTTTCTTTGTAGTACCATCAGCTAAAACCTGTCCATCATGATTAAAATAAAAGGCACCTAAACACAGCAGGGGTAAAGATTGCTTGTTCCTTTTTGTGATTTGAAACACAGGGAAGCTTGAAATGTATACAAAGAGAGATGAGCTAACTAGCTGAAGCTAGAATTGGAAAGTTCTGAAGCTGTGATTCATCTACAGCTATATACATGACACTTTTTTGGATATGGTCCCTATTGGGTTCCTAAAGGAACACCAGCAGCATGATCAGCTATAGATTGACAGCCATTCTGGCAGAAGTTTAGCCTCTGTGGAAGGTTTTCGTTTTTTCATGTGGTTTCATCGAAAATTTCAGACCTGGGACTTGATGATTTTAACTGCAATTGCTGTTAGACTGTACCCTAAAATAAATAGTTGTTCAACAAGTGAAAGAATACATTTTACACTAAGGAATATAATATATAATACACTTTTTATGAGAAGCCTAAACAATTCTGGCCATAAACTGCAGAAAACACGTTTCATTTGGAGATTATATTGTTGTAACATGTTTGACACTGGAAAATGTTATTTGGGATATCTGATGATCACAAATTATCACAAATCATCAAGGAAATACACATGATTTTGTTAGTTTATTAGTTTGTTTTAACTTTTCCCTGTTTTTCACAGAGGTGGAGTCACCGATTACCTTTTAGCAATTTAGTATGTAGATACTTACAAACACAATCAACCTTATCCTCTTACTTCTTGCCAAATTGTCATAGAAGCAGGGGAGGAGAGACAAGCATTTTAAAAATCAGCCTCCAGGGACTTTAGAAATTCGATAAGTTTGATATGATTTGTTTCTGATGAACACATCACTAATAATTTATCTTTTTGTTTGTTTGTTTTTAAGTATCTAAAGTAATTAGATTAAAATCTATTAATCCTTCTAGCAATTTAAGAGCTATTAAGTTCACTGATTGGAAATTCTCTTTTACCTTCTATTCTCCTTCCTCCTATCTTAAACATGTCTGTTCTTTTTACAAGAGTTTGACCTGTTCCAGGCCCCCAGGCCTTACCCTTCCATCATAAGTTCAAAAGCATTATTATCCCACTGATTCCAGCAGTTCTACCACTCTGTAGGGAGATTTCACTATTCTCATGGATTCAAATACATGTATGTTCAGCTGGTAAGGTTTTATTTCCTTTAAGCTGTTCCATCCCTGTTTTCCTTCTGTCTTTTGTTGCCTTCTGTCTTTTTTAATATAGCCACAGGTGACTAGCACCATCAAGAACTATTGAAATCATTACAGGGCTGAGACTGGTCAGAATTCATTTAATTGTCGCAAGAAACTTCAAGTTATCATTTAGAATCTATTAACTAAAATGAAAGAAGTTTACATTTTCCAAATTTTGCTGTCAGTTTATTTTACATCTCTAGTGAATAAGGTACGTGCATGTACATTCATTTCTTTTCTCAAGTGACAAGTGATAAGATGTGAAGAAACAGTCTCAAGTTCCACCAAGGGAGGTTTAGATTGAATATTAGGAAGAATTTCTTCACAAAGAGGGTGGAGCATTGGAACAGGCCCAGGGAAGTAAGGAGGCCACAGTGCCTGAGGAACTACAGGCCTGTCAGCCTGACCTCAGTTCCAGGGAAAGTTATGGAGAAAATTGTCTTGGGTGAGATCCCATGGCACTTGCAGGGCATTCAGGTGATCAGGCCCAGCCAGCACGGGTTCACGAAAGGCAGGTCATGCTTGTCCAACCTCATCTACTATGATTGTGTGACCACACTGGTAGATGAGGGAAGGGCTGTTGATGTAGTCTACTTAGACTTCAGCAAAGCCTTTGACACAGTCTCCCACAGTATTCTTCTGGGGAAACTGGCTGCCGGTGGCCTGAGGGTAGTGGTTAATGAAGTCCAGCTGGCATCCCGTTACAAGTGGTGTCCACCAGGGGTCAGTACTGGGGCCTATCTTGTTTAACATCTTTATTAACCTAGATGAGGGGATTGACTGTACCCTCAGTAAATTTGTAGATGACACCAAATTGGGAGGTTGAGTCAATCTGCCTGAGGGTCGGGTGGACCTTCAGAGGGATCTGGATGGGCTGGACTGCTGGGCTGAGGCAAATGCATTGAGGTTTAACAAGGGTGAGTGCCAGGTCCTGCGCTTTGGCCACAATAACCCCATGCGACACTACAGGCTTGGGGCAGCGTGGCTAGAAGAGGAAAGGGACCTGGGAGTGTTGATTGATGCTTGGCTGAACATGAGCCAGCGGTGTCCTCAGGTGGCCAAGAAGGCCAAAGGCATCCTGGTTTGTATTAGAAATAGTGTAGCCAACAGGAGCAGGGAGGTGATCATCCCCCTGTACTCAGCTTTGGTGAGGCCGCACCTTGAATACTGTGTTCACTTTTGGGCTCCTCACTCCAAGAAAGACACTGAGGCCCTGGAGCATGTCCAGAGACAGGCAACAAAACTGGTGAGGGGTCTGGACAAGTCCTATAAGGAGCAGCTAAGAGAGCTGGGATTGTTTAGTCTGGAAAAGAGGAGGCTCAGGGGAGACCTCATTGCACTCTACAACTTCCTGAAGGGAGGTTATGACGAGGAGGGGGTCAATCTCTTCTCTGAGATAGCTAAAGATAGGAGTCAAGGAAATGGCCACAAGATGCACCTGGGGAGATTTATATTATGTATTAGGAAAAACTTTTTCTGCAGTGGTCAGGCACTGAAACGGCCTGCCCAGAGAGGTGGTGGAGTCACCATCCCTCACAGTGTTCAAGAGGCGCCTAGACAAGGGGCTACAAGATATTATTTAGTAGCTTAGTGAGTAGTATTGGTGATAGGAGGACAGTTTGACTAGATGATCTTGTAGGTCCTTTCCAATCTTGTGTTTCTATGATTCTATGAAGTGGTGAATACGCATCCCTGGACATATTTAACAGATGAGTGGAGATGTTACTAAGGGACATGGTTTAGTAATGAATCCAGGTAGGTTTATGATTGGACATGATGACCTTGAAGGTCTTTTCCAAACTAAATGATTCTATGTTCTTCTTGAGTCTTAAAATTTTACTTATTCCTGTGTATAACTGTTGCTAATGACATCCACTATGCCTCTTGGCTCTGTCATTGCATGTACAATAAATTTGGTGAGTGCTATCAGAGATGATCATGCATACAGTTTCTATGATAGTAACAGGGGTAGCAGCTTCTTCAGTGGAGGAATTCATAACAGATGCTATATTCTTCATAGCCAGATCATCCTGGTCATCTAACGTAACATTCTGTTTAATCCAACCGCTCAGTTAAAAATACTGTAATTTTTGGTAATTTATGATCCAGGTAGCAATCATGTTTTTCATTCTCTGTCAAATGTATTCTAAAGAAAGCTTATGGAAATTGAGGGGGAAAAAAAAATAAAGTAGTGTGCTGTTTTTTTTTTTTTTTTTTTTTTTTTCCAGTCTTCAAGGAGCTGACAGAACCTGTGTTTGGTATCTTCTCCCCCACAGGTGGCATAATTATAAGTGATGCATAGGCGGTCAGGATGGGAGTTATGAATTTCAAACATTTCTTCTTTACGTGAAAAATTGAATGTTTCATATTTCCTCTCTGGCATGAGGTATGCAGAAACAGCACAACTGGAATGTATAATTTATGATAAATGTTGGTCAAGTAAAAAGTATATGTAGATAAGGTAGTGTAGCTTTTATTCTCTTCACTAGGACTGAAAATTTTCATTGCTACTTAAGTGTCAGCATCCTGATGCAAAACACAGAAGGTGTTTCATATGTCAGTATGATAAAGAAGGAAGTGAAGCCAGTGCTTTCTAGTTAGAGCAATTCAGAAAGTGGCATTGTATTTTCAGCTCAGTTAGCAAAACTACACTTTAAAAGGATGGTTTTATTGGTACAGTCAAGAATAAAATTTCATGCTGTTATCACATTTTTCTACTTCCCCATTTTAGGTTTTAGA
The DNA here is from genome assembly GCF_965140915.1 of Aythya marila. Taxonomy (NCBI): domain Eukaryota; kingdom Metazoa; phylum Chordata; class Aves; order Anseriformes; family Anatidae; genus Aythya; species Aythya marila. The sequence goes on from NC_139048.1 coordinate 15,647,711, forward strand.
ATGGTTTACAATGCAGTCCTTTTAAAAATCCATTCCTCAGTTGAATGGGACCTGTAAACAAGGTCAGCATACTTTTTCTGTCACATAACTAGATCTGAAAAAAAATAAATAAATTCCTACAACTCTACTAAAGACATCATAATAATGACAAATATCATGGCTTTAAATTACAGAATTTAAATTGTACCATATAATGCAGATTATCTCAAGTTATAGAATGGATTCACGGCATAGCATTAATTTCTTGCAGCAGACCATTCCTATTCATCTTTTATTTCATGTTGTTTGCTAACGCTTGAGAAATCTCCCAATGACCTGTGATATGGTTGTGTTTATTGAATAGCATGAGATCATTGTATAAAAAAAAAAAAGATGCTTTTTTAAGAAATAGTTTTCATTTTCCTACAGTCACTTCTGGGCCTGATTCTGTAACATTTTACCTTGATGAATACCTGTATTAAACTGAAGGAGAGCATTGTTCATGAATACAGTAGTAGAGATGGAGAGTGTGATGAATAAACTGTACCCTAAAAGAACTGGGCATCAAATATATAGAACTGAATAAGCACTGATATATTCAAAGTGTTTTTATGGTTCTAATTCCAGCCATGAAAATGAATACATTTCACAGAAAAACACAGCTACTACCTATTTTAACAACCAGAAATATGTTGCATATAAAACTGCACATAGGAACTTTTGTTAATACTGTCTACTATACTAACAAAACATCTCTTGAGGAGGCAGCTTCTTAGAAGATGTTTTTTAATTACCAGCAATAGCTTTGACACTTGCACTTTAAGTCATTCATCTTGTAATTAAGCACTATAATACTAAGTCTTGGTATATTTTATGCACATGTAGAACCTTGACATCTATGCTGCCATGGGACATTGTCATTGTTTGAATAGGGGACACCATTACTGTCAGTAAGACTTGTTGTGAATGGTTTTGTCATGCCAAGATGTGAAATCAGCCTTAGCGGGTGGAAAAAAAGTTCAGTATTAATTAAGAAAAAATTTTGACCAGTCATGGTGCTCTCAATCACCTTTATTCTAAATTTGACAAAGGAATTGTCAGTGAGTAACTTCACATATTAAACTACTAAATACCCTTGTTCATTAAAGGATAAATGTATTCCAAATCCATAACAATCACAAGAGCCACTGAGAATTTACTGAAAACAAAACATCTCAAAGGATCACTTTCATTAGAAAGTGTCTCACATACAAAATGAATTTCTGACCAAAACGATGGAATAACAGTCTAGAGCAGCCAAGAGCTCAGGTAAACTTCTCATTCCAGTGCATATATAGCTACTGACAAAAAATAAATTTCAAGTTATAAAAAATGAGTACAGATAAATAAAAGCTTTCACACCACAGCAGCCACCAGTCTGACAATTAAAGCAATTGGTGTCATATAGGTTACAATTCAAATTCCTGATCAAGGATCATCACATCACGTCCTGGATCTTCTGAAGTCCAAATTAGTACTCCAAATTTATAGTATTTTTCCTCACCATTGAAGATTGCTGCTGAGTTATTCCACTTTTCCTTTCCAAAATCTCTTCCTGTGTAATATTGTCTAAGCTGAATTCTCAGCTTGATTATAGTTTTTATAGAGTGGTGATGCAACTAGATAAATATTATAGCTGAAGCCTCAGACTGCCAGACTAATTTCCACCTAGGATTTTGGCCTTTATATACTGTAGAAAAACTGTATATGAATGCAGCAAAATACTTAAGAAATTCAGCTAAAGCTAAGCGTGTACTTCAGTGATTTTTGGACTCAGCTGAAATGTTTTGTATTATTTAGGTATTGTCATAGCTGACAATATTTTAAAAAGCATTATTATTATTGAAGTTTCTGTTACAAGCAAAAATCTCACCAGTTAGAAGTTTTCATTTGAAAAAAAATAAATAAATCCACAAGCTCTACCTCCTCTTTGTCATCCTATGAAGAAAAATCAAAGACTAAAACTGGAAAGACTGGAGAGGACTCTGAAGAACTTAATCTGTTCTTTTCTAGGAATGTAAGCATACATAAGGACTTCTAACTAATATTTTTAAAAGTTTTCTCTTAGAGACATGTAATATATATATCTAAATCAGACTGCAAGATAGGCAGAAAGACCATCACTGTCAACTGATGAATGCACACTAGCAAATCATTTTAAGCATTCCTTTCCCATGGTTCGAGATAATCCAAGCCAAGATGTGCAAAGATTTCTTCCTCACTTCCAGCTTTGAGAAAGATCCTCTGTGAAATAATTAAAAAAAAAAAAAAAAAAAAAAAAAAAAAAAAAGACAATAAAATTGTTAGAAGCAAATTTCAATTGATGTTTTCACTGTTTAAAAGGAGTTTATTTTTGACAACTCTACCCATTATATTCCCTACAAAATACATTATCTTCATCACTTTGTTCAGGGGTGACCTTGCAGTGTGAAAGCAAGTTAGAAAATAATTCTAATGCTTCTTGATGCCTTCAATTCTAATGATTAGTTTACAACTCTTTGTTTTGATATGTTTTTTCAAATCTCTGTGTGCAAGTGTTAGAACTCAAATAAAACCTACATTTCCCTTCAGCAAGGGTCAGTAACTTGACTTTCTTAAAAAAAAAAAATCAGTTATATTATAAATTAATATAGTAATGTTCTCTATAAGTGCATTCAGGCTGATTCACTAACTATGCATAACCAAATATTCAAAGTGTTAATGCCTTCCAAGTTTCTAATATTTACAGAAGACTTTTCTGAAAAAGAAAAAAAAAATTCTGTCTGGAAAAGCAAGATGAAAATTAGCTGAAAATCAGCTGCAACTGGGTTTTCAAATGCACACTCTTAATGAATAATTTACAGTAAAATTCTATTTTTATTTAATTATTTTTTCAGATCTCTTCTGACATCACAGGAGAGTATTTTGCACAGGAACAGCCCACTAACTCTATCTTTCTTAAGAAGACCGATAGAGTAATATACATAGCTTTATGCATTCCTTGACACACTGAAGTACAATATTAATTACAAAACTGCTAAGGTAGATGAATGTTAAAGCAGGGCAAACCTCACTGTTTGGAAGCAAGAACAAACTCATTCCATTGAAAAAGAATACTTAATATTTCAGCAATTCTTGAATCTTCTGTTCTTAAGTCTCAATCGATGTTAAGCTCTGAACAGTCTCAAACTCCACCACCATGAAAAACTTTAGGGCTAGGGTTTTACAATCTAAAATTTCTACTGTGAAAGAGGCAAAGCTGAGTGGAAAACTACCCATTAATGAATTCCTCTTAGGAAAATCTCTGATTATACTAAAATTTAGAAAAATCTGTGCCAGTGTCTTTGCTTTCTCAGATGCTAACCACTGCCTCCAGGAAGGCTATGCTGTCCAGCATACCCGTGGCAGTGGGTAAGGATGAGTCCACAACTACATTGGAGCAGTCTCACAATATGGTGGAACAACTGGCACCAGAGATTTCCAAGTTTACCCTCTGTGTTCTCTCCTCCACACCCTCTTTCATTCCCTGATCTCCCATAGTGATCATGCAACACAAGGGCCTCAGAAAGCATCAGGCAAGCAGGTTACTGAAATACATAAATCTTGCTTCTGGTTACTGCCTGTTCTCTCCCTTTCAACTGCCCTCTCATGACAATGTTAAGCACATAGTTGACCAAGGGAAGCCTATTGATGTAAACCTTTTGGATTTCAGAGCTTTTGATACTGTTCCTCACAGTATCCTTCTGGACAAAATGTCCAGCATACAACTAGACAAATACATAATATGATAGGTGAACAATTGGCTGAAGGGTCAGGCTCAAATGGTTGTAGTAAATGGGGTTACATCACTCTGGCAGCAAGTCACTAAATGATGAGCCAGAAAGAGTAAACAAAACCACTGAGTCTGTGTGAACTTCATGCTGCCCCTAAAACATGCCTGTGCATCATCAGTAAAATTTATCTCACTAGTTGGAATTCAGTGACTTATTGTTATTAACCATCAGTTCACTTCTTTCCAGTGCCTGATCCATCTCTCACTCCCATCAGCAGCCATGGTTTTGCCAAGTCATAATGAAGAATTGAACATCCAAAGTAAAATGTAACTTTAATTTTCTCAAAACTCAGTTTGTAAACTCAAACTTTATCAGGGTTTCAACTAAACCAGAAAACTGTTCCCATTTCATCATAGGAGTATCTGAAATTTGAAGTTCTAAATCTAACTCTATCTACAGCAAAGCCCCATGTTTCTCTGACATTGTTCAGCTTGGACAGCCAGAGTAGTCAAGCTGCCAGCTTTCCTAACAGCTATTTTTCAATGCCACAAAGTAGAATGAAAGTCGGTTTAACTGTGCTAGAAAGGTTACAAACACTAAATTGAATAGTAGAGATTAGATGCTCCTGAGTGAATTGAGTCAGAGGCCTTTGGTGTTCCTTTGAGTTTGGGAGGACAGAAAGGACAGAATATGAGGCTCTGATTTGCTCGTTCCGAGTTCCCAAACAGCAAAGTAGATATTTAAGAATTGTTCTGGCTAATATTGTCTTGAATCCATTTATCTTTCTTATCAAATAATTGCTATTCAATGAATAAATATGGAACATTTTCATTATTTTAATTTCAGAGAGTTTATCTTCAATTAGACAAAAACAATCTTAACAGACAAATACTTAGAGTCAATGGTAATGATGGCAACAAGAAATAATAAGTATTCTGTGTTACTAATAAAAAATATATTACAAAGATCAGCAACTTTTAAAATTGCATCATTTTCTGTCCTGTCCCATATAAATACACAAAGTACAACAAATAGTTCCTTGCAATGTTCAGAAGCTACTTGTTTATGTCGCTAAATCTTTGACATTCATATTCCACACATTTCAGTTGCACACATGAAAACTTTAGGGCTAGGGTTTGCACACAAAAACACAACCAAACCCATTGAAAAAATAAAAATAAAAAATATCTTTACCAACGAGTTAAGTAGATATTCTACTAAGCTCTTCTACAAAGGCATTGATTTCAGGCAATAAAACATTCCATATGGATTAGATCTGTTACAACAATGCACAGTAAAAGTACTTAACAAGGTATATGAAGTTGTTTTCACTTTCCTGTAATGAATTCTATTTACATAAGATAATTTTCATATGCAAACACACTGTATCAGAAATTTGAGGGAATAATTTTGCCCATTATTTCAAGATTTTTTTTAAAAACTAATTAGGACAAATGTTTTTGTCTTTTACCTCTAGTGTAAAACCAGTTTCCTATTTTCTAAAGTATTATTCGAGCATGGAATTCTCAGCATATGAATATTTAGACTCTGGAACAGTGCCCACAACTACAGAAACTTGATGGAGCATGAAAAGCTGAAAAAAATAATCACATATACATAATGAACTGACAGTTCAAAGTTGTGTCTGTAATAGGAAAGATTGCTTACAAAGCATAGACAATGTTTTTTTCTAAGAAATTCAAACGTCAGGTTCTGGAATAAAAGTCAGATACAAAAAACAATAATTAGGAGAATGTAGATCCTTTTTTCATCTGGAGAGGACTAGAAAAAATGATAGAACACAGAGTAAAAGAAAATGAAAGAAAAGATTGAAAACTACCCGTCAGGTAACAGTACCAGAAATATTTCTTCCCTAGAGCTTGACTTTGCGAGGACAGGATGTTAGGATTTGTTGCTGTTGTTATGTTTGTTGGTTTTTTTGTTTTTTTTTTTGGGTTGTTGTTTTGTTTTGTTTTGTTTAATTCTAAACAAGAACAAGAACAAGAGAGGGCAAGCCATACATATAAATTACTGGGGGGGAAAAAAAAAAAAAAAAAAAAAAGTAAAATGAGAAAAAAAAAGATCTTACTCTTGTAGACAGATGTTACAGATACTTTGATACTCTTTAATAGAAGCTCTTCATATCTATGGGACCCCAAATTGCATCCCATTTCTTTTGTTCTGTCACTTCTTGTTTTTCTGCAAGCAAAATTCATTTCATTTGCTTGACAGGGAAAATTTCTAATACAAAGTATCTGATGCTGAATACCATTCTCAGTAGCTACAAGCCATGTTTCTAAATGAATCTCTAGTTGATATCTGCCAACTGCTTTAGCAATGTAAGTGTTATTAATGTTAATCATAACCTATTATTTTCCCTCTTTGTCAATCTATGCAGAGCTTATACAACGATGAAAATTTGATTAGTGTATTCAGTACTGTTCTTTCTTCTTTTTTCTTTTCTTTTTGCTCAAGAGATGTTACTAATGAACTGCTTGCCCAGCTATTGGGGTTTGTTGTTGTTTGGGGATTTCTTTTCAGCTTCTTACTGGTATTCCACAGATCCAGGGCATGCCCAATCAACATCAATCAAGCTTACAAAAAAATATGATGTTCTGGAGCAGCTGGTATCATTCTGCTCTTATCCCATTTAATCACTGCTGTTATTTCAATGGATGTAAATATTACATTTGCAGTTGCAAACATGACTATTAACAACACCTAATGTAAAACATCTGCCATCGAAGTGCTTTCTTGTGTGAACTGCTACCTCTTACTTTCATTTCGGTATTAATGATCAATGCTACTTTTGATGACAGAGAAGAAGAGAGAGAAGGCACAGAGTTAGCACTACTTGGTGATTTCTTAACTAGCACTGTCAAAGTTCAGATAGATGTTACACTATTATTGTCACTTGGTTTCAACTCACACCTAACGAAGCCACAAAATAAAACCATTAACCAATGAAGTAGAAGTCTAGTTTTAGTTATATAGCTCAGCATATGCCAACAGTACTTGTTCCTTTTGGGGGCCAAATACCAATTCTACTGATTTTGCATATATGTTACTTAAATAATCAGAAAAGCTGAAAGCACCAGAAGGTACCTGCAAACCATTTTTCTTGTCCATTTTCAGAGTACCTCCATGTGTCTAACCTACTTTTTGAGTAGCTCAGCCTAGGTAGTTTGACTCTACACACCAAGATTGGAAACTTTAAAATATGGTTAGCAATTTATCCAGTAACCACAAAGAAGAAAAGATATCCCAAGAAATCAGAGATTACTGAAATTAACATGCAGAAATTCTTGATTTTCATGAGAAGCACAAGGGACGTGAAAATTTAGGCCACTGGATATGCAGTTATCTTTTATTGAGCAACCTGTACTTTCAGTCAACCTGGATAATTCCTTTATGTTGTTGAAATTAAACTCTACTGCTTATACACCCAATACACATCCAGCTCTACAGTACTCATCTGTCTTTTTTCCACTGTTTGGTCAGGAAGAAAAAATGCTGCAATGACAGCAACCTCCTGACACTGCACTTAACGAAACAATGCTCCGCTGAGATTGCTTCATCAGGAAACACAGAAACTGTTTCTCTACCAGCTTTGCATACATCTCTGAAAACAGATCTACTCATGCTCTGCATCAATATTAACTCATTCTTCTTGGCAAGCACACATTTAATCACATTCCAAGTAGACTGATATCCTACTATTTACTACCAAAAATCTTGGTAGTAATAGTATATTGCAAAATACCAAATCATGTATTATAACTAATACTATAAATAACCTTCAGCTTGTTACTGTGGCATTTTATTACAATTTTCCCCATCTCAAGATAAACTTAGGAAGTTAGTTTGAATGCAAGTACCTCAAAATAAAAAACATTAAGATCATGCAGGCAGTATCACTGATGAGATGATAATCAATGCTTCTGAACCAGCAGAATCCTCTGGAAAGCAAAGTACTTTAGGTTGGTATGTATACAGTATGTATGTGTGCAAACCTCAGTCCTGAAGATGAGACAGTTGGCAGAAATTTCATTGATTTGTTTCTCTATTTAAATCCTTATCATCCTTGGTATTAGCTGAGAAGCTAAGATATGAAATTTCCTAGTTCGTTACTGGCCCAACTCTACTTTCTACATTGAGCATTTATTCTTGAATAAGTCATAGCAAAATCACGCCCTTTCAAAGACCATTTTTAAAATATATTATTTTATGTCCCATTTTCTCTGCTCTTTTTTCATAGTGCTGATTTTGGTTGCCATACAACTGCAATTCAGAAAGAATGCAGTCATTCTCCAGTGGATTTCATTATCCTTTGGAAAACTATGACATTGTGTAAGATGCAAACCCCCTCCAGAGCAAAAGACCTCAAGGGGCAATGATCATTATAGTCTGTTGGGACTTCTTACATTCTTTTTCACCAAATAAAATGAGGGGATGGAGGAGTGAGGGGGACAGAATATTACCAACAATATATTGTTAACAAATTACAAAACTGTTTGATGCAGCTGCTTCTAGGTAAGCATTTGGGAATTTCAATAACTTATGCATTTATTCTAACCTTTCCTTTGTATCCTGGTAACATTGCATGCTATAAAATGGAAAACTCTTCAGTAGGTTAGCTAGTAATTTCCTCATTTAAATTTGGTCTGCTTTCACTAACTTTTGTATGGTCTGCTTTGACTAACTTGTGTCCATGTCAATTTAATTACTTTAATATTTGCTTTCCTTTTTAAAATTATTTAAGTGAAGATATAATGTCAGTTTGATGATTTTAAACTTCATAATGTTTTCGGTATGCAGAATGATAAATACCAAGCAGGCTAAACCCCCATTGTTTTACGTGTCTGGAATGGTTACAACAGCAGTAAGTATGACAATGATAAATGAACAACAGAAAAGAAGAGGATAGACTGTCATTTGAAAAGCTGGAACTTAACTCTTCATTGTGCTTGGACAGAGTCCTTTCTAAAAATATTTTTGTGGGGTAACATCAATTATAGATGAATGATAGCATAAAACACTATAGAAGAAATTATACTATGCACCTTATATTTCTCTTACAAATATATTTGTCATTTTAATGCTGGGCTTCTCTTCATATGTCATCAGTTATGTCAAGTCAGTTAAATGTGTATATATATGTGTGTATATATATGTATACACATAAATAATTATTTGGATCTAACGGTTATGCTAGGTTATGTTAGTTACATTGCTTGCAATGTCTTCCAAGATGTGAAACCAATTCTCTAGATACCATAGGCCACTGCATTCAGTGGAGCAGCACACACTGAACACTGAAGACATGCAACTTAAGCTCTCAGTATGCTGAGAGCTTAAAGGTGCAAAGCTATTAAATTGCTCACATTCCCTTTTTCTCAGATCCTTCTTGCTCAAATAATATTTGTAGCCTGTAAAAAAAAATACAGATGGCTGTAAAGGAATGTATAACAATTCTTGCATGAAAGCAGTGCTGCTATTTGAATAAAAGCACAGTCTGTGTGTAGCATAAGACCTTGTTCAAAAAGAAAAAAAAAAATAGTTGGGCATGTCAACAATCCCATTAGGTGGGAAGAACAACTACAACACTATTATTCTGCTAAACAACTCTAATTACATCTGTCCGTCCAGCGTAGCCTCTATGCTGTATCAAAGAGCTACAACAGCCATTTCACAAGTCATCTTATAAAGAGGAAATAAGGTTACAGTTCGTTCCATGACACGACAAATCAAGCCTTCCACTGATTTTAAATTTAAATAAAATTAAATAAAAAGACTTCCACATTTCTTTATACAACTACATTGAAATATATTACTGTTTAAGTAAATCTATGTATTTTCCACAGAATTGTGCTCTTTCCTGCTTAAGCACTTTGGGATGTAGGAGCCCAATTTTAGTCACCAGTTCCCGTCATACAAAGGCTTCAGTTTTTTCAAACCACATGCTGTCAGGTTGGTGTCTGTCTCTGCCAAACACTCAACTGACAGCAGGTCAGAGGAAACAAAGGCTGGACTGTGAGAAGTTAATAAAATGAATAAAATGAGTTTACAGGGGAAAAAAATTGTGAAGGCAGAAACATAATTAACCCATCCAAGCAAATATTTTCCACGTGATTAACAGGAGTAATGTTCTCATATGTTTACCTGACCTTAGTTTTACCTTATCTGTACTATGTCACTGGACCACTTTTGCTAGAAAAAGTGTTTGTGCATCGTCACTGTTTGCACAAGTACTGCAGAACTGCAGAAACTTTTAGAAAGATGCTAGTCTTAATAAATCAACATTTTACTATGTATACCTCACAACACAGGTATAAATTTCATTATTTTCTGACTTTCGTATTATACCGACCTAAAACGCAACACAGCTTGCCAGAGCTGTGCCATTCAGCTAATGACAGAGCCTGGTCTTTCCATCAAAAATATTTGTAAAATCATGTGTCCACAAAATGCACACACATTATACTGCTCTCCTGTAAATTCTTCATCCAAAATTACAGTCCCATGTTAGAGGCTTTTTCATGTGGCATGCAGTGAGCCACATGGGTTTCTGGTGAAGCTTTGCAGACAAGCTTTTGGAAATTATGTAATCTTACTGCTGCTTTGCACCTGGGAAGCCTTCCCCTGCATTCCTAGCCTGAATATCTGTATTAACTCACAATGAATGGCAGACATGAAAAAAATTCAAAGTTCACAGAAAAGTCAACCACTGGCAAGGAAAGTATATATTTCAAACAAAAAATATGAGTTCTAGAGCCAGCCACTGAATGCACTGAATGCAGATGTCTGGGAAGTCTTGGATGTGACAAGCAGAAGACAAGCAGCATTGTCAAAGCAACCAAGTCAGGAAAGCTTGAGAGAAGAGAGGACAAGGAGAACGTATGATTCAGCTATGCACTTGCATCTTCTCTTCTCTCCTCTCAGAAAGGTCATTCAGAAGAGAGGCAATTAGATTACACAGGCTGACTAATGAAAAATTATCCTAACTCACTCCATGGCACAACTAGTTGGATATTCTTTTTATTGACAATTAAGTTATTACAAGACCCAAAATAAACACTTTGCATCAATTATATTCTTGCTCCCCATCAACTTCAATGAGGTTTATCTTGGAAACACAAATACAGAAAACCTAGCAGCATTTTTTCAATTTTAGTTCAGACATTTATTGGCTTGGGTTTTTTTTGTTTGTTTGTTTTTTGTTTGTTTTCTTTTTTGTATTCACATAGATGCAAACTCTAATATCTTTAATCTCACTGACTCAGAGTAGTTTAATCCATACAAATTTACAGAACAGCACAACAAATTTACTCCAACCACCAGCCAGCCAAAAAGCAAGAATGAAAGGGGACCTAGAATAGAAAGTAATAGAAAGAGAAAATGGGGGAAAAATAATAGTCCAGATAATTTTCTTCAGGTCTTATGAAAGCCCCATAGCAGACTTGGTATAAAACCATTAACCTGTTTTTGTTTTCTTTTAGTGTATTTCTGAGAGGGTATTTCTAAGGGGAAGGTGCAGGTGGTGCCTGCAAAGTAACTCAGCAAATATAGGAGCTGTGGAAAACACGAGGAAGCATGTTGCAGACTTACAGTATTTCCATCACTTTCCATTCAAAACTTGTTAACTCACAAAAAGTGTTAACTCACAAAAAGTTATTCCCTATGCAATCCTGCTTTCCCCCTTGAAAAAGCAATTGCTTGCTGGAGTGATTTCTTGCACACAGAGCTTGTGCATTAACCAAGCCAGCTAATAGCTCTGAATGGTCTAAAGAAACTTGTGAGAAAATAAATGAAAACTCCATAGCAGTAGAAAGGAACAGATTTCCATCTCTGGTGAAAAAAAAATCCACTCTGAGCTTCAGTGCAGCGAATAGCTTTACAGTTTTACACCAATTAGAGACCCAGAATTATGAAAAGCAACAGTAGAGAAAGTGTTACAGCAGATCCATAAATTCCTGCAGTATACCAAGCAATACGAAGTTGAGTACCTTCAATCTACAATGAAAGTATGGGAATACAATGCAACATCAATCTGTAAAATGGTGGCTACTTCTCTGAAATCATTAGCTGACTCATTAGGGCAAAGTGGTGGCAAGAATCACTGTAATCAGTAACATTCACAGCCAGCTAAATGATTTTCCTCACAGAGAAAGAAGGGGGGGAAGAGAGGAAGGCAAAAAAAAAAAAAAAAAAAAAAATCTAAGTAAAGCAATTTCCAAAACAACAACAACAACAACAACAACAACAACAAAAAACACATTAAATTATGTCATTTGGTAAGAGGTTTCAAGTCATTGTATTCAATGGCTATCTTGTGTAGTATGAACTCTTGTCAGAAAGTAACATGGAAAAATTAAAACTTCTTCCTTGTCCTGATGTTTACACTAATATATATCTCAAGCTGACCTGAGAGGGACAATAACTTACTTCGTTAGTAGTCAGTAAGACAATATTCTCAAAATAAGATACTATTTGATAAATCAAATGTGAAAGAATCAAGCCCTGAAGAATACCCATTGGTATTCTTAACTCTCAATAATATTTAACATCATTATGGTTAACAAAAGTTTTTACATTTTGTTGTTTAGTGTAATATTAAGTACCTACCTACCAGTACTCTCCTAAGCAATGCAACTAACAACTGTGAAGTGATTTTCCTTACATGTTTTTCTCTGAGTTTTCTTTTTTCTTTTTCTTTTTTTTTTTTTTTATTTTCTTCACGAGAGAGGTTTCTTTTTAAAACAAGGTGTTGGTGATTTTTTGCTTTGCCCATAATTAGATATTTTTCTAAATATTTTTGCTACAAATAATGAATGGGACTCTCAACAGTAGAAACAATTTCATGATAATTATACAGCATAGAAGTTGAAGTACTAATTGTGCTGGAAATGTGAAGTGTTTCACAAAGTTCGATAATATTCCACAATAATGTGTAGACACTGTGAACTTTGCCTTTGATGAAATCATAATGTTTTTCAATAGTAAATAACCTGTCCCTCTGATATTATATTATCTCCAAATGTAATTTTCATGTTTCACTGGTGTTTTCTGTAGTAATCACCATGCCTGCTTTAAAATAAAAACTAATCTGTTTCTAATCCAGCTACAAATAAGATGATAAATAATCAGAGAGGGGAAGAAAGAAAAAAAAAAAGACCCCTTGAAATGGCATTATAACAATCCATGATTGAAAAAAAAAAAAAAAAAAAAAAAGCACTATTACAAGTGCTTTATTACATTTATTCAATACCCTCCAGCAAAATCTTGTGTAATAGTATTGATGCAAAATAGTGCAGTGGAATTTATTCTAATAATTCTGGGCATGAATAATGTTTGAATGTAATGGAAGCCAGAATTATAAGTTATCATTTTATTTTACCACTGGACATATCCTGTGTTTTTAATCAGAAATATCATACTTGAATATTTCTCTTAAAACTGTTCAGTTGTAGATTTGCTCTAGTTATAGATTTATTCAAATTAAATTTCTGAACAATACCAAGTAGATGTACTGAGGAAAAAAAAAAAGGAGGGGGGGAATTAATCAGGCTAATATTAGTACATCTTAGACATTTATACAGTTAATTATTTCATAATACAGAGTGACATGTCTTCAGGCTTTCTACATGCAAAGGGGTGACACTGAGTAGCTTTGATGAAGAAGAACCAAAAAGACTAGTGCTGAAGAACTGACGCTAAAAAATAAGATATTTAAAAACATTATCTGTTGACTTAACTGAATGACCACTTCTTTATTTGACAAAGTTTATGACCATGTTATTTGACAAGTCTATGGTGTGCATAAAATGGAATTATTCTGTGTTTAAAATGACAGGCACATTATTACTCTGTTGCAAGACACTACGTAGTTAAGCATCCATTCTCTCATTACAATTTAATTAATTAAAAACATTCCACAATAAATAAAGACTACTATATATGACCATCCAGACTACAAGAATACATTTTCACAAAGGGAAAAAAACTTGGAACCTACTGTCTTACAATCCAGTCAAAAAATTTTAACATGTTAAGTAGCACACTGTTGTACCCAAAACTGGAGCTTCCTTGCAAATAAGAGGAACACTGTTCTTATTGCCTCATGTAGTTCTCTGATGACCTGCATATTATCACAAAGTGATTAAAATGATTAGCAGGAATTATTTACTCTTCTGCCTTAACTATACTTCTTTTTTGCTTTAAGACTATGATATTTATAGTAGCTTTACCTCGTCAAATGCTCTTGTCTTACCGTATTTGTCTTTATAAAGCTTCATATGAATAAATGAAACACGAAAAAATGCACAGAATCCTAGATTTTATGAAATGCAGTTGAATGTAATTCATATAGGATTATTACAAACTATTTCAAAAGAATATTATTGAGATCACAAAAATCTTGAGATTTGAGAAATCCTGAGACCTGCAGTTTGAGAAATCCTGGAATGTGGTTGATTGCATTTTAATTTTGTTTGATTGCAACTGTAGTTCAGTTTTCCTCAGTGTATACATGGAGATTTTTTTTCTCCAAAGAAATATTGATTCATTCAATTCCTGTAACATACATCTTTCACTAGGCAGGAAATATGCTGTGCCACAGAACTAACAGATGCGGACAGCATTGAAAAAATCTTGTGCTGCAGATTAACCTGGGATCAACTTATCTTTTCTCTGCAAGCTGAGTTTCTCCAATATGTACCTGTTCCAGCTCCATCTCTTCCCTACTTCCCCATACTAAGTTATAGCCTTGGTCTCTCCCCTCAGATCTCTAATATAACTTCAGGTTCTAGTCATGCCATATCCAGAATAAAAATGAGAGTTTACTCAGTTTATTTGAGCCAATTGAATACCCATTTCTTGTTGCCAAGTTAGAGCCTGATGATTTTTATTTTGTTGTTACTCCATCAAACTTTCACACAGCCTAAAGATTCTTTTTTGTGCCTCTTTTCAGCTCAGCTTTATAAACCAACCCGGGCTCTTTTCCATAACGATTGCTGATAATCAAATATACCATCTTCTTTCCCCTTTTCTGGGAACTCTCATTTCTGATCTGTTTGTCCAGACTCCTCTTCTCACTCCCACTACATTTTCCCATATCCCATTTTCCTCGTTGACCCCATCTCTTTCCTTTTCTAGCTTCCTGTCTTCCCAGATTCTTCTGGGATTTCTGATTTGTTTTTCTTTTAAGAGGAAATTTGAGGTTATGCTACCTGCTCCATAATCTACAATTTACCCAAGCATTCTGATTTAATAACTGAATTAAAACACTTGAAAATGGTTGGCTCTGCACTGTCCTAGAATTTAAAATAAGAAAGTATAGTCAAAATGTTTTGAATCTGTACCTGTTTACACATCTCTCATTTCATTAGCAATCCTGGTTTCACTGGTTCAGAAAACCCACCAAGTAAAGGAAGCACAGGTACATTTATCCGTGTTGGATGTACAATTTGCTATTACAAGGAGTTTAAACTTTGCTAAATATGTACAAAAATTATATGCTCACTTTGTAAAAGTGAGCTATCATATGCTATACATGAAACATTTCAACTGCTAAAAACACTGGGTAGAAGCATACTTTGGAAGAAAATGCATAATCATTTTTAATTTTTCCAGAGGGTAAAAAAGTTCGTTATTTTAATTCTTAATTTTTGAAAATAGAGCAGGTGCAAAAAGAACGTATCCCCCAAACCACATATGCAATTGCCACTTTTCCTCAGAGAGACAGAAGAACTGTAACATAAATGTATGTACATCTGTTTACAATGACTCAGTATTTAATTGCAGCAATAATTATGTGAACAACTGATCACATTGGAAATCAATATTATAAAATTTGGATCTCTAAGTTTACTTTAGCTTTAATAGTCATTATTGCAGACATCTAAAGCAAACTCTGCAGCTGCAGCATGTTTAATTCATTGTGATGTTCTCAAGGCTCTCTCACTGTTATAACTTCATAATTTTAGAGCAGCATCTGCCAAAATAAGACTATAACATCCAATTTTTAAAGAATCCTAAAAATGTCTCTTTAACTGTGCTAGTAAACTTCTGCAGGAACCTTCTTTCAGTGATAGTGCGGAGTAAACACTCAAATGACACAAGAAAACTGATTTTGAGACTATGACTGTTGAAGTGTTAAACACATGTAAATATTATGTCTATGTAATTAAATTAAAGTTATAAAATCATAGTCAGATCTTCTTCCCAGTTGTATGTATAGGATAGTCACAGAAAAGAATCAATGCTCAAAAAAAACAAACTGTCTTTGTATTAGGATAACTGTTTATAAAAATGTAGGAAGCACAGGCAACAGGCCAGACATCTGCAATCAGTCTGGCTTCCTCAAGGATGGAAACTATTTCCACCCTCTACTGTTGCAACTTCTATATGGTGATAGTTTTCCTTGTAACCATTATTATTGGGCTGCAGTCTCACCTTCATTTGGCTCTACAGATACGTGCAAGGAAAGCCAGGGCAAGCCATGCTTGAAGACTTAATTAAGGATTTCCCTAAATAGGAACACTTTCTGCAGGCAAATGATTGAAGACTGCAATACCAATGATAACTATTGCATACATGTGATCTTCACAGTCTGGAAGTAAGAAATCCCATGACAAATTTCCCCTTTTGTGTTTGTACCAGTTTCCTAAGGAAAATCAAACATTCTCTTTAAAAATTTGGGGAGCACAGAGTTTTACTGTTTGTCATTGTAGCTGCACAGCACTTGATGTTTTGCAAAGCTGGGTCCCATTATCTTGTGATATTCACCATTCAGAGCAGTTATATCCAGTATCGTACTTTCTAGAATATTTCTTTAACAATAGAAAACATTAAGCCAGGTATTTCCTGTCTTAAATTTTCATAGGACATAAAACTAATAACTGCTTTCTGCCCCAATGACTCTTCAAAATAACGCTGAGCTTGTGACTCTCCTCTTACAAAAATCAAGCAACCTACAAGTTAGTGCAATAGCTTTCATATGCTAATAATTTAATCAATCTATTATGCCCTAGGAACCTTAAGGAACCTTTTTCTTAAAAAGTCAAGTTCTACATGACATCCCTAGAAATCTCTGACCATGAAGCAGATATAGAGAGAAGTACCCGCAATGGCTTCTTAGCATGCCTCTGACTCAGACCAATTTCCCCATGCTCACTGGCATACTCAAAAGATACTGCTTTGGAAAAATACATCATTCAGAACTTCTTGCATGAACCAGTTGAAACTAGTTCCTGTTTTACCCAGATTCTTCTCTTATGAAATAGGAAATGACTACAGCTCAGATGCTGAGTGCAAAAAACTTCTGCCAGGCTCTTTGGCTGTTAGTAACTCTTGAACAGGAAACGACATCAAGAACAACTCATATACTTTGAAAGAAAGGAAAAAGCAATAAAGAATCCCACCACAACTGAAACTGTGTGAATAATTGAAAAGTTCTAGACATCTTTCTTTACTGTAGCTACAAGCAATAGTTCCCATTAAAATGCAAAAACAACCCCAAAGTACCTTATTTTCTGATAATGGCTTCTTAACTATTTGGTAATAGTATTACTTTTCAAGTAATTTAGATAAAGGAACTTAGTTAGGAAGTAATAGTAAAAGAAAGGTTGAGCAATTTTACATTTCTTAAAACTTAAATTTATCCATAATAAAAGTGGTTGGGCTGGGCTTTGCATAGCACAGTATATCTTTCAGAAGTATATTCTGCACTTTGGAAGTTTGGGGCATCCTTACACCTATTTCTGTAGAGAAACAAGATATGTGGTTTCAGCTGACTAAGAATTGGAATGTGTTCCACAAAAATGGTGTAATCATCAAAACATTCCTCTGGAAAAAATAAAAATAAATTAACATTAAAAAAAAAAAAAAAAAAAAAAACAATACTCCAGTAGAATATAACTTGCCAGTCACTTTTAAGTCTATTTGATGTCCTGGCAGTTTTCCCATCTTCTCAATAACCTACCTGACAGGGTACTGGGAGCCTGAGTTCAAAAAAAGTCATTTTAATTACATCAGAGCCAGGGTCCAAGAACCTGGAGCAACCAGCAAAGGTGAGTGCCTCAGAGCTTGTGGCCCCAAAATCTGTCTGATACTTGGAGGTTTGGACTATTTTCAAAGCTGAGATTCCCTTTGCAGAAAGTGTCAACATTTTGATTTACCCTCTGATTAAGAGAAAAAGCAAATTTGGAATGACCAAAATCCTTCATTAAACATTTGCTCTTTCTCATAGTTAGAGGGAAAGGTCAAAATAGTGATTGATCAAACTCTTTCATTAAACTGAACCAGTTTTTGTCACAGTGTTTAACTACTTATCCTTACTGTACATCTGCATCTGAGCCAAAATACCAGCAATAGGTACAAAAAATTTCACACATACTTTTCAGATTGGCTTGGCTGTGCATTTAAGGCATTTCCAAGTTCAGGCTTTGGACAGTGTACAGCCCTGGAAATTCAAACTGATAAAACACCACATCATTTTCAGCCTATTCATGCAACCTTTCCTTCAAATGCTAAAGATTATCTATGCTGTCTTTCCTCAAAAGGAACTGAAGTTTGTGGAACAACTGTCTTCACAGTCATCAACACAGACACATCAAATACAGGCATTGTATCGAAACAACTGTGTGAGCCGAGTTTTTTGGAAGCTGGAGGAACTTTTCTAACTGGTGACTACACATAGAAAAGCAAAGGGAGCAGAAAGACCAGCAAATAGCTGTAGATTTATTGCAGTCTAGCTGTATATAACAAAGATTGGGCATCTGAATTTGATCTTCAAATGGATGAGCCACGAGGAATAACAGGATCAACATATGTTACTATTTATGAATAGTAAATTCATAATTGCAAGCTGCAACTTCAGATAACATCCAAGGGCAAAGAGACAGGGAAAAAAAGAATCCAACATATTTATGTTCCTATGGAATTTTAACAGTAACAACTGACAAAAAGGGTTTTCAGCAACACCACAGCTATCAGCAAGTGTCAGAATAACACAAGTTTAAAAAAAAAAAAAAAAAAAGCTTAAAAAACAAACAACAACAAAAAATGTTGTTGATGATGATTATTTTTGAATTTTCATTTCAGTTTACTGCTTACAGTATGGAATCTTAGCTATATGTAAAAGTTGATTTTGAATTCATCAAGAAGATGTAACTTACATCTTCCAGAGCTACAGCAGCTCTCTAGGTAACTCACAAAAGTCTGTCACGTTCTTCTAATATAGGGGCAAGGAAAACATCTCAAATTTGTAGCCACCATTTTACCACCATTCCCTGGAATTAGCAATGGTATTAATAGTAAATACAGGAAATTTGATAGCACTGGAATCTACAGAAGTGGATGATATGGAGTGAAATTAAGGAGAAATGGAGACTTGGATGAGATTAATCATAGAGAAGAGGTATGGAGGTAATGACCAGATTACAAAATAGTATATATTTGGTGGAACAAACTTCAAAGCTAAAGATGATGCTAAGTTTAAAAGCAGAGTGTAGCATTTCATACTCCAGAGAATAACGAAGTTTTTCCTTAATGAATATTCTTTTTGAAGAAAAGCACAGACTCCAAGACAAGAGCAATTTAATGGGAGAACAGTCATTCCAATAACACATTAAGTCTTGACCATATTGAAGAGTGCAAAAATCCCATATCATAAAGCCTAGCTTTAGACACTCTCCTCAGCACCCCTCTGCATGACAAAAATACTGTAGCTAACATCACCTGAGGTTGGTAAAGAAGCAATCAATAAAGTTTGCCATTCCTGAATCCTATTGCTGAAACTATAAAAGTGGAGAAACACTCATACTTCAAGGACAGCTACTCCTTCGAGAACAGAAAACCTGTGACCTGCCAGCTGCTGTAAAAATCACTGTAAAAATAAGTAAACATTGTATGTGACAGTACCACCAAAACTGGAAGAAAATCCCCCAAAACCATACATCCACCCAAAACCACCCTAAACCTACCTGATCTTCTCCAAAAACCAAAATTTACCCTTTTCCAACACGATGACCAACGAGAACCCAACAGAACCCAACTGAGACCCCAAAAAAAAGTCAAAAACACCCCAAACAAGAACGGCATCACCACCAAAACTGGAAGGAAATC
>NC_139048.1:15667805-15720267 GCF_965140915.1 Aythya marila
GATCTCTCTCCATTTTACCCAATTAAAATGCTGTCAGGATACTGTCAAAACTTGCTAATGACTGACATACTACATCACAATTTTTTAATCATTGCAAGGAAATGTCTTTCAAATCTCAGTATGTAGCAAACTGTAATATATATATATGCATATAAAAACTACAGTTCAGATAGTGATCTGACGATCACATTACATAAATATATAAATAAGAGTTTAAGCACTGGTTTCTGTTGCACCAGATCACATCCAGATGCAATGCATGTTCTAACCAAAAATTCTTTGAGCTGGCATACTCAAATTTTAATAACCCTTGGCCCAAGACTTAGGGGTATAAAGACAACAAGTGATGCCATGGTTTTCAGCTAAATAAAAATATGATTTTTTTTAAAGGAAAGGCCTCCAGCTTCAATTTCAATTCAGCTGAACTGACTTCAGTCTGACTTATGGTTTATTCAGAAAAATAAATTTCCTTTTATGATCAAAATGGCTTAGTAGCAAAAGGGCATCTACTTTACCTACAGACCATATGATCATTCATAAATCAGGAAAGTTTTACACTGAGAATTTTACTGGCCTTTTTCATAAATGCATCATGCCATTTATAATCAGTGCAACAGCAATAATAATATCATAAGATGCTTGGAATATACAAGTTCTCTTTCTTCCTGATTGTTGATCAATGAATTCCTTCATTCCCTGACTGTGGGAATCATCATAAGGTTTAATATCCAGCTGGTGTAAATCACAGCAACTTCATGCTTCATTGAATCACAGAATCACAGAATTTTCTAGGTTGGAAGAGACCTCAAGGTCATCGAGTCCAACCTCTGACCTAACTCTAACAGTCCCCACTAAACCATTTCCCTAAGCTCTACATCTAAACGTCTTTTGAAGACTTCCAGGGATGGTGACTCCACCACTTCCCTGGGCAGCCTGTTCCAGTGCCTCACAACCCTTTCAGTGAAGAAGTTCTTCCTAACACCTAACCTAAAACTCCCCTGGCTCAACTTAAGCCCATTCCCCCTCGTCCTGTCACCAGGCACATGGGAGAACAGGCCAACCCCCACCTCGCTACAGCCTCCCTTGAGGTACCCATAGAGAGCGATAAGGTCGCCCCTGAGCCTCCTCTTCTCCAGGCTGAACAAGCCCAGCTCCCTCAGCCGCTCCTCGTAGGACTTCTTCTCCAGGCCCCTCACCAGCTTCGTTGCCCTTCTCTGCACCCGCTCAAGCACCTCCATGTCCTTCTTGTAGTGAGGGGCCCAAAACTGAACACAGTACTCGAGGTGCGGCCTCACCAGAGCTGAGTACAGGGGGATGATCACCTCCCTAGCCCTGCTGGTCACACTGTTCCTGATACAAGCCAGGATGCCGTTGGCCTTCTTGGCCACCTGAGCACACTGCTGGCTCATATTCAGCCGACTATTCACCATCACTCCCAGGTCCTTCTCTGCCTGGCAGCTCTCCAACCATTCCTCTCCCAGCCTGTAGCTCTGCTTGGGGTTATTGCGCCCCAGGTGCAGGACCCGGCACTTGGCCTTGTTGAACTTCATGCAGTTGACCTCAGCCCATCGGTGCAGCCTATCCAGATCCTCCTGCAGAGCTTTCCTACCCTCAAGCAGATCGACACACGCACCTAACTTGGTGTCATCTGCGAAAATTGGTATATACAAATGCTGATTTGCATAACTTTAGGATAAAATTTTACAGAGGCACAGATCTGAACACCCATTCACCTTGTTATGAAAATGAGAGCTGTCAGATAATTGGTCATAAATTTTCAATTTTTTGCATCTCAGTTTTCCTACCAAAAGAAAATCCATGAAATGTGTTTTCATTTTGGATGTAGGTAAAAATAAATAAATAAATAAATAAATAAATAAATAACATTAGTTTGATAGCTGCACGGTATCTACAAAAACCTGCAAATATATGAAAGTTATTCACACTGCTGGGAAATTTAAATAAATAAATAAAATCAAGGCTGAGGAATAATTTCATCATGTAACTTTGTAATAAGTCCCTGGAGGAAATATCCATTCCTTTTGTTCCCCTCTTGGAAGCTATGTAATTGATTCCTAACTGCTGTGTTAATGTTCTCTATTCCTGTCAGAATCCCTCTGGAAACCCATTAAAGCAAGCAGGGTTCTCTCCTGGTGTTACCCTGTGAGCACTGGAATATGGGATTCTCCAAAGAGCATCATAGTTCAGGCAGTAGGCCACAGTGCAAGCTCCAGTGCCAAAGGGCTAATAACTATTAATACAGAAGAGTAAAATATATCAATTTATTTTTCAGAATGTAGAGCAAACAAGGAAAATGTTGCCTTTTATAATGAAAGACTATCTCAGTGGTTCTGTTGCATTCTTTATTTAAGCATTCTAAAAGCTTTCCTGTAAGAAAGTAAGATTTAGTACCACAAAGAAATGCATATGTTCATATACCAATCTAAATTTAAGAGAAGGTACAGATAAAAACATGTTTCAAAGTGCCTAACTAAATGTTTTTGAATCAAAAGCACTTGAATTACTAAAAGGAAGATTTTCTTTAGTTTTCATAACTAAATTTAAAAAATTTTATCACTATTTGGGTATAGATTCCCTGAAGTGGGAATCAAGTCACTAATTATTTGTCATCACTGATTCTAAGATCACCTTTGACTTGCTGACTTGATGACCCTAAAAATAAATCAACTTTGGCAGCCACACATCCCAGATATATAATTACAGCAAACTTCTCCTCTTCTATAGGTCATCACCTCAAGTTTCACAGCTATAAACACTTGCTGTTATTATACAGACTGCTGACTTTATAACACACTGGGTGGCAGTGTGGAAGTCTTTTTGTTCAAAATGTCCTTTATGAGCATCTCTTCATGCAAAATTGCGGGGGAAAAATAATCTATGAATATAAAACATTTGATTTTAATATTAGAATACTTAGGGAGGGAGTTTCTCTCTTCCTGTTTATTGTTTCATATTTCATAATGGGTATCTGTCTTAGGCATGGTCTTCTTTCTTTGTGGAAAATTAGGTTGTTTCTGAGAGTGCAGCACAGAAAAGAACAACGTTCTGCTGTGTCAAGACATTGTCAGGACTTCTTGTTGAAAAATTGTAGTATGTCTATATCTGGCAGTAGGAAATAAGATTTGGATGTAAACTGTCTGTGTCTGGATTTAAATGGGAAAAGGGAGGCTTAGGTTTTGCTTGGGAAAAATAAAAACCTCCAAAGTAAACAGAGCCCACACAGAAAGGAACATTTGATTCATTCATATCATTCATATACGGATATCCTAGATTAAGGACTTCGTGGTCAAGGCAGTTGAAATTTGCTCTGTAGGCCTGGATTTTTTTTTTCCTTTGTCCTTGACAGATAATTCTTGTAAGAAAAACATTCTAAATCTAGCATCTTAGTCCTACCACTAATTCTGTTTCTTCATTTTTGGGCAGCACAGTGAAGAAATATAACTTGAGACTCAGACATGCAGAAATGGTTGAGACTCAGTTAGAGCTGACAGCTTTTGGAAACATGTCATGGATGTACTCAGTTCTATGTATTTTGCGAAATCCTGAGGTGGATATCCAATAGAATGAAACTGAGGCCAGATGCTGCATCACAGGGAGCATCATTGGGTTTTTAGGGCCTTAAATCTCTCTCTGCCTCAGAATTCACTTGGGAATACAAAAGCACCTTTCTTCCCAGAGGGCATTGTGAAGATAAACTCATCATTTTTCTGTGAAATATCCTTATTAGCCCACTGAAATTCACACGGAACTCACATTTTCTTTCCCAGAGGGATTTGAATGGTAAGTCAGATATAAGTCAGATATAAAGCCTAAACACAATAAAGAAAAAAGAATACTGACTGATGCTGCTCATGAATGAATAGAATGACATTTTGCATCACTGAATACATCTGTGTTCTGGGTAAAGAAGTATGTAATAATACATACTGGTATCCCATGTAAGCAATTTTTGCTGCACACACAAAAAAATAACACTGACGTTTCTTAACTGCTTTGTATTTCACTAGTGCAGTTATCCGTTACACAGCATGATATATTTAACACATATTAAACTGCAGATAAGAATATTTTATATGTTATATTGAGTTTCTTTTATATTTAAATGCTTTCAAAATATGAATACAAGCAGTGACATCATCTCTGAGTTCATGAAGAAAGTTCTGCCTTGAACATGTAATTGTATATTTATCTATTATGCAATTTAATATTTTCTTCTGAAGCATCTAGTATTGACAATTGTTGAAGACAGGATATTTGACTAAATGGATCATTAGTCTGATCATTTCCCTAGGTTTCTATGTGAACTGAGGATTCTCTAGCATATGTGCCTGACAAGCGCAGATGGAGACATCTGTAATGGGGTGAGGGCTTGGATCACTGCTGCATCTCACAAACAATGAGAAAATACGGTATGTAAGTAGAGATGTTAAAAGCAGCCTCCATTCTATAAGGAATACAAATGATAGATTAATGTAAAAATTGACATGGTACTTTTGCCTTCCCCTATAATGACATCAATAAGCATCTTCAATATTGATTTTGCTTCTTATTAAAACGGTCTGTTACAAATACAGACATTAAGCCAGATAATTACAGAGGTCAGAATATTTCCAGCCAAAAGCATTTAGACTAGAATTACTACCATTTAACCAAGACTAACAAGCCTAGCAAAACAACTCCACACAAACTTCTGAATGCAGAGCTTTAAAAGCAAAATGATCACTGATCCCCATTTAGTATCATACCCACAGAAACTTCCTCAGAGCCGGTACCAGTTAATATTGCTTTTTTCCTTCAAAATGTCAGTACAATGCCCACTGAAATTGTGCCTGTGACACAGAAATGACCTTTCATTCTGAAACAGGACAAAAAAATACCTTTTTTGAATGCTTGCAGGTAAGTTGTTCTCCATTTTGTGAAGGTTGCACAATTCCTTCCAAATACCTGTGTCCCACATGTGTTAATTCTTAAATTTCAGAAATTACCTCAGCTATGCCAAAGATTTCCAGACATACTTGTTCAGATTGAATCAGGCTGTAGCAGGAAAACTAAATCTTGTGAAGATGTGACTGTTTCACAGATAGACATTCAAGCTAAAATATTTTAGATACCTTAATATCAAAAATAAACTGAAAATAAATAAAAATGTGGTATCTTAATTCTGAGAAAAACAAACAAACAAACAAAAAACACAGTACCTTTCTTTTGTCATATAAGGCATGGTTATCCAACATCATCTTCCTTTCATGAGTAGCATATCTTCGCAAATCACGTCCAAATTGCTGTAAGAAACACAATAGATAAGAGCAATTCTGTCCAATCAAAATTGTTATCCTTTATACTAGAGTCCCAACAGCAAACCAAATAATAAATGAATATATGAAAATTATCTCTACCAAAAGACTATAGTTTGAACAGATGGATCATCTGAAAGAACAATACTTTGATAGTCAATGGTCCATCATTTCAGTTGGCTAGTCTGAGAACAGTTGGGTACTATAAGAGAAAGCAAGGCTATGTACAGTTTACTATGGGCTCCCACAGTCTCTACGTGAGTTATCTCAACAGGTAGCAGGAACCGAGTGAGTAGAGAAAGATAGAGTCCTTTCCTACAAAGGGTCTGACAAAGTGCATTTTTAGAACAGACATCCATCTGCAGAGAAGAGAGAGGAGCTTTTAAGTAGCCAAACATTTCCTGTATAAGATGAACGTCAAATTCTGCAGTTGATCCAAAATCCAAGTAAACACATTTTATTATCTCAAAACTGAAAAGTGGCTGAAGTAACTCATCAGCTCAGCAGGAGAACACATCAGCTACAGCATTTTGCCTGGTCTAAAGCACCCTGCTTCCAATTAACCTGGGTTGAACCGAGTGGCAGTGCATCTGTACTTCTAGCACATCAAAAAGCTCACTCAGAACAGGCTTAGGAACTCTTTGTTATACCACATAATCATTCTCTAACAAAATGAACATCAGAGGGCAAGCATGTAGAACAGATCACAAACTAGTTCCATGTGGAGACAGATTAATCATTTGAGTTTGCAATTATATAGAATTTATTTTGAAAATATTGTGCTATTTTATATTATACCCACTAAAAAAGCTATTACAAGAACTTCTATTATAGAAAGTAGCTATCATTTGAAACTTTCCTTCCATATTAGATTATTAACTAAAACACTAAAACACTTTATTTTAGTTCAAAACTAATGAGTAAATTTTAATGTTTTATAATTTTAAATAATTTTACAATACGCAAAATAGAAACAAAATAGTTTCCTTAATCCAAAATGAAAAATATCAAATTGTTTTCAATTTTCTATGAAAAAAATAAGTTCCAAATAAGAGCACTTCTTCCTCAAATGTTAAATGTCCTGTAAAATCTTTATGATAATTCTGTGAAACTTTCCAAATCATCTCTTTACTCAGTAACTGTTGAAGTCACTTGTTAACGCTAGTGTCATGTAAAAAGACAATGCAAAGGACTGAAAATATAGCTCTTCATTCCATGAATTTAAACACTAAGCTTCAAGGAAAACAAATGTTAAGTGTTTTAGACAGAAATGTCAGTGATGAGTTCATCAGCTTCAACCTAAGATCACTGGTTATGAAAAGTGATGTGTGGAGAGAAGGAACATTTTTTAAAATTCCATGAATTCTGAATAGCCCTGCAATTGCAACAATAGGTTAGCGATGCTTATAAAAAAAAAAAAAAACAAACAAAAAAAAAAAAAACACCTGCTGTGGTTACTTACCCTGGAGCCTGTCCAGCCTAACAAAGCATATGCATATTGCTCAAAGGGGGTTATGACCAGATCCACACGGATTGCCTTCCAGTCTTTGACTTCTGCCATATCACATTCTTTTGACGTATTGTAACTGCTGTTGTCTGTGCTTGGCGTGTATAATTTTAATATTGCAAAACATTTTTGAAAATGATCCATGGCATCAACTTCTCTGCTTGGTATCTGTTCCTTTACAAATGTTGATTCAATGATATCACAATACAGAAGTAAGCCCTAAAGAGAAGACATTGCTCACATTGAATTGCTGGATTGGTTTTACTGAAATTCCAGACTTTCTAGACAGTTATCTTAAAATATCTTGTAAAATACAGTTTCAGTAAACACAAAATTGTGAATGGCAAAATCTGGTCTAAGAAGAGACATAAAATAGCCATACGTAACTTTTGGAAAAATACCAACCAATCCTTAGAGAGAAATCTGCAGTGGTAGCTGTCTGATAATGGCAATATCCTACCCTATACTAAGGAAACAATATTTGCAATTCTTCCCCTCTATCCTTTCCCCCTAAGACTTTGTGGTTGATGTCAACAGAAATTTTGGAGCAGAGATTGATGCTTTCTCACGAGGCAGATATCTAGAAAAACACATTAGTCCAAAGAACAGTCTTGCTGACAGCTTCCAAAGAGAGCATTTGCACTGTCTGTTATCTGAGATTTCCTTGTGAAAGGAAATTCTCCTTCCTTGTGGAGTCACCAGAGAGTTGGAATTGCCTTGCTCATACCTTTTGTTTGAAGGGACTACACCAAAAAAATGTTGAACCTCAATAGCCAGATTTTATTAAAATATAAACATGATTTTCTTTTAAAATATTTTGTTCCTTGCAGTTCAGAGTGAGAATAAAAATAAAAGTAATAGTCTTGTAAATTAATTCCTTTTAATCCAGAACTGCAAGAAGCACTGGGTGGAAGGGGCAGTGCTATCCTCCAGCCTTGCTCTGTAGCCTGCAACCTTTCAACAAGGGCATTTTATATTTACTTTACACCCACAAAGCTTCTTATATCTTTGGGATCTAAAGGCACACCTTCCATTGCTCTCAAGTGAATCTCAAGTGAAGTCAGAAAACTTCTCCTCACCCAAAACACAGCACCTGGGACAAGATAAGGACCAGCCTCTCTTTCTCTGCTGCCGAGCATATCCTTTTTAAAGAAAGCAAAATATCGAACACACAACAACAACAACAAAATAAATAAGGGAAATATTATCAATCACACTGCTTCCCTCTGTTATCCTTTCAGAGCAAAATGGGGCTTGATACAATGCTCCATAACACTGAAACCATCTCTAGCAGGAAGACTCAGCTGGCAAAAATATTTCACTTCCTGAGAGAGGTTGCACATGATGAAAACACTCAGATGGGTGCCTGACTCCTGGTACTCTCAACCTTAATTTAGATTTTATAGATTCATAAAATATAGGAGAGCACTGTGACTGCCTCCCCTCTGAGCACCAGATTACACAGAAAGCAGAGACTTCTGAGATTTGCCTCTGCAAACGGAATCCAGCTTTGTTATAAAGGTTAGCAATAATAATGCATACCATTTCCTCCATAGGTTGACAAGTGTTTAATCATTATTGCTAGAAGGAAAACAACTATGCCGGATTTATTAACCATGCTTGGGCAGGTGAGTTGGTTAGTTTTCTCTTCAAGACCAACAGGCCAATCAACAATTGTCAGCATATTATATATGCTTATGTATTTAAATCCACACATTGACCAAACTCAATTCATCAGAGAACTTCTCTCTGATAAGATGAATAGAGTATTTCTTAAAACTTCCATCATCAGGATAGATTTATATCCTTGGACCAAAGTTTGTCTCAACTCTGAAATCCCTCAAATATTTACACATCCACCTTCCTCTTGTCTAATATTTTTTATTTTGGTCTCACCTTAAAAAAAAAAAAAAGGCCAAGAATACTTTCCGACTTTTAGTTAACATATCACTTGATATAGGATAAAGAATAATCATATTAGCTTCTTTTTGTTGTTGTTTTGTTTTGTTTAAATATGCAATATTGAACTGGGATCATGTAGTACTTTTCTTTCATGGTTATCAATAGGTAATTATAATGTTCTCCATGTCAAGCCTCTTCAAACACAGGTAACAAACTGATTTTTGGAAGGATATCTCCATAATAAACACCAAATTTAAAAATACGTTATTTTGATTTTCTTTTTGATAATATATCACAAGTCGTTAACTTTATGTGGTAACGTTAAATATCTTAGAAAACATTACTATTATTACTATTATATTACTATATTACTATATCAGAGGTACAGCTCTGGCCAAAAAAAAAAAGCTTTTTTTTTTTTTTTGATGATAGTTCCACATTAATGATCCCATTATTTTGCTAGGGATCACTCTCAAGCTGTTTTATGGGTCACTGGGCCAGCCATTTTAATGATAACTATTTGCTTTTCATTGACATTTCTTCTCTGGAATTTTTCCTGAGTTGAAGACTATAATAAACTAATCTAAGAAAACTCCTTACGTAGCTCCTTCTTGGATTACTCATTTCCAAGCTGATTTGAAAATGCTTAATTTTAGCAGGTGTTCTCTCACATCCATCATTAAAACAGCTAGTAATTTTTTCTTGATTTTACCCCAACGTCACAAGGCACTGATACAATTTCCAAATATAAACCCAAAACAGCTGTTGAATGTTAATGCATAACTGTTTCTAATCTCACCCACTCTTACTAACAAAGTATGCCTGACTTCAGGTTAATTCTTAATCTTTATTGTTGCTGTTTTTAATGCTAAAAAATTCATTTGATCTCTTTGATCATTGATAGTTAATTGATGACTTCAAAACTTCTTCCCATTCTCTGTAAAAGCTTTTAGCCTCTTCATCAGGGTTTTCACTTCTCTTACTCATTTCTCCTTTCTTGTCTTTGAGATGTGGGACATTGCATAGCATATCCCAGAAGAAATTCAAATGATTTATTTCCTAACAACTACAGTAGGCTGTGCTAAAGTGTCCTTTTTTATTGTTCCAGGTACCTACATTTCCCACACCCATATGCTGATTGTAGGTAGAGTGTTCAGATCACTAGCTTTGCACATTTACCTCAGTCTATATCAATGCTTCTTTGCTCTAATGAAATTGAAATCTCTTGGTACAAAGAATTAGGAATTAAAGCCCATCTTTCTTAGGTGGACTACAAAAGGAATTGAATTCCTACTATAGATGGGTGTTCTTAGTAGGATTTTTGTTCCTGACACCCTGATAAATCTAGGAAAATAATACAGACTACAGTGGCTTCTCCCTTCACAGACAAGCACCTGGCAAGTGTCTTGTCTCAGCGAGATCTGTAGACATGCACACTTGGCCATCAGTAACTATTCCTTGGATTTTAAGGCTGCAAGCTCTTAAGGAGATATGATTATGTATCTGTGTGTCTGCAAATGGCATTGATATAAAATGCTCAGGCTTTTTAAGACATCTTTTGGATGATATCTTCTGAATCAGTTTTGCTTAGTTGTCAAAGTCATTTTTTTCATCTTGCTACTCATTACAGAAATATACAATTGTAAATGTAAACAGAGTAAATTTGAGGTAAGAGTCTTTGCTCTACTACACACACTAAAAATGTTCCCTTTACCTAAAATTCGTCCTGGATACCAGACCTACCAAAGGTCCTGCCTTTGAGTTCTCCCAGCTGCTTTAGAACTGCAAATTCCATCTATTAAACCACAGCATTTAAAGACAGAGTTTTTAAAGAGTTTTCTTTTAAAACTCTTCGTATTGCAATGTTTAGGAACTACAAGGCAATGCTCCTTGGGGCACCTGAGGTTTAACATCAAGCAAATTATGAAGCAGTTACAACAAAATTGTATTGAAGACTTCCTGTTGCTGTTTTCCCTTGCTGACTAGACCATATCTTCTACTTGAATACATTTTAAGTATTTGCAGATGGTCATGGTTAGCAAATGTGAAAGATATTTAGGAAAGATATTTTAGAACTAAATATCTCTGGGTTATCTTGTAGTGTTTTTTTCAGTGTTTATTGGCTGGGCAACTTCTAAAGTTGATAGAAAGAGCATAAGATGAAGTACCCGTCTGTAAATTCAACCTTAAAAAAAAAAAAAAAAAAAAAGTAATTAGGCAAGAATTACACAAGTGCTGACTCCAACAAACAGTTGAAACCAAAAACAGATTCAAACCAAAAACAGATTCAAACCTAGGATAATGGTTTTAAATAGCAGCCAAAGCATAGGTCATATTCATGACAATGTTTCCTATTAATTTGATTTGATAGAGCACTGGACATCACTGTCACCCCATAAAGTACAGTTGAAACAGCACTTCTGTACTTTCTGAAAAAGTATGACTTTAAGGGGCAGTCAGCTATGAAGTTTGCATGAAGTGTCGTCTACTGCTAAAATTGCAGCCTTCACATTAGTCTATGTCAGGGAATTTGCAGCTGTTTGCAAATTTCCATTTGATCTACACAACATAAACTGCTGTAGATCTTGTTTACACAATCAAGTTTTAAAATGTGTGCATTTTCATGTCTCAAATTTACATCATCATCAAAATCAAATGTATTTTTTGTTATGTCAATGCCCAAAGAATTTCCCCCTTTTAAAATGATAACGCACATTTACTTAAATAGACTGAATGTTGGCACATCAGAAGTATTAATATTGGAGTAAATGTTTGATCAAATTGGGGATGTGTGTGAATTTTGAGAAGAATATATAAACGATAGCTGAAGAATCAAATATCGTCTTTAGCATTCTTTGTCATTTTTAATTAAATGAAATGCTATCCCATTTTTAATGTTACAAGAAGTCATTATTCCTATATATTGGTAGCTGGGTTAAAGCAGAGTAAGACTATTTTATATCAAAGCAAATGTAATACAATATGTTCTTCTGAAATATATATATGTTGTTGTTCTTAATTTCCTTCTAAGATGGTTTACTGAAGTGGAACAGTATTATTTTTACTGAAATACCTATAGCTAAACTGAAATAGGATGTAGGCATGTTAGTTCAAGGTTTCAACCCAGAAAAATCGCTACCTAGGTGAGATAAATGGAATTCTATAAAGTTGAACAGCTCAAGTAACTGATGCCTGGGAGCAGTCAATGCTGTTAGAGTGAGGAATCGTTAGGAAATGGCATCAAAGGCTTGATCAGCAATACAAAATTTTTCAGTTGCTGCCTAATCATACAGCTGCCTTGGTCCCTTTGATGACAATTTTTTCAGCTTGAAGTTCCCCATACAGCAGAATGATCTAATTCTGGGCGTGTCCTGAACAGCCTGGTTTTGACAGGAATGCACAGCCCAGCACCAGAGTTCAGGAACGTTTCCCTGTTTCCATGCCACGAGTATTTGCACTGGTGAGTGACAAGAACTAATGGATAAGTAGGGACATATACATACATGTGCATACATACTTACCCACATATAGATAGACAGTACACACCAGAAAAATCAGACTTCATAAGAACAGCCACTGCTGCCAGGATCCTTACTTAAAACATACAAGGCAGTGGAACACTTCTGCCTACTTTATGCAATAACCCCAGAGTCAGGACAATCATACTCAACCCCATCCTCTGCCTAAGGGGTTTAAGCCAAGTTATCTCAAGTCCCACCAAAGTACTCTAGCCAGCATGCACTACTTTATTTTAGCTAAGAATGTCCTCAGCTCCTGCTGAAACTGAGCCAAAATGCAGCAAAAAATATAAAATAAAATAAAATAAAATAAAATAAAATAAAATAAAATAAAATAAAATAAAATAAAATAAAATAAAATAAAATAAAATAAAATAAAATAAAATAAAATAAAATAAAATAAAATCAGAATGTAAAAGGTGAGGCAACATTTGCTTACAAAGGAATGAATACAGGCCTGCATCCTTATAAGCAGAGCAAGCATTCATCTTAAAGAAATAAGCTCTTTGTTCCAGCCTCTCAACTGTTTCTGTATCTAGTCTTAGAAACAGTTTTTTTTGCTACTAACATCCAGCTGTCACTCAATAACGAAAGTGCTGCTGTTCTGTGAACCCTGTTTACAAAAAGCTATTTCC
Organism: Aythya marila; assembly: GCF_965140915.1. NCBI lineage: Eukaryota > Metazoa > Chordata > Aves > Anseriformes > Anatidae > Aythya > Aythya marila. The sequence continues at coordinate 15,680,683 of NC_139048.1, forward strand.
AGAAATGAAAAAGCCAGACTAGTTGCTTGTTCATCACCATACACCTCAATGAGACTTCAAGCCTTCCTTTTCCTGACATGTTCACCTCAGCAAGGGTGAATGATAGAGTCTAACCCAGACCACAAAATGTTAAAATTAATAAGCATAGGAAAGCACCAATAGTCCCGTTTTGTTAAAAGCTGAAAGAAAAATGAAATGGCAATGTGGGCTAATGCAACTTTATACTTTCATGAATACGAAAGAAAAAAAAAATGGAGAGTACAGGAATGCCTGCAGTAATAGCATCTCTTCCTCTGTTGATGGTACATATCTAACAGCAACAGTGCTAAATACAGCAATATAGTTTTTATCAAAAAATAAACCCCCCTTTACACAGTATGTGAATGAAACTGCATTGACACAGACGGCTCAGCCTGTTTGCCCATGCACTTCCAAGCTCTAACCCACGGAGGAAGTAATTTCTTACTTTATGAAGTTTCTTGGAATCATTAAAACCATAACCTGTATACTGCATTGCAGCTTTTCCATTTAGCCATTCTTCTTTGAAGTTCAGGGGAGACTGTGTTCTCTGTTCCTCAGTCCATTTATCCCCGGTTGCTGCTGCATCAAAGAGCACGATGGTGTTGATTTAACCACTTAATTTTTCAACAGCTTTCAATGGAAGGATCTTGTTACATTAAACTTTTTGGCTAAGAAAAAGGCCCTTTTAAACTATTTAAATAAGGATGGGGTCCATAGTTTAGAATTTAAACATTGCAGAATCCTTCACTAAGAGCTGTTGAAAGGAAGTCAACATCATGACCTCAGTGACATTCTTTGATGAATTTGGGCTTTGAAGCAGTAGCACAAAAGTGGAAAGCTGTGAAGCAACCAACAGGTGTACCGTCAAAAATATAAAAGTGCTTTAGGTTCTTTTTTTTTTTTTTCCTTTCCTTTTAGAAATCAAAGGTAATAAAAAAGCAAGAGGAATATAATTCCTCTTTCTTTTTGTATTTTCATTTTTCTGGCAGCTAATTTTTCAGTAGTGACGGTAAAAGCCTACATATTACAATGATCACAGTAGAGAGGCTGTATAACAAGTGTTATAAGCCCCAAAAATTCTGGAGAAATAACAAACCACAGAAAGTCTTTGTTTGTAGCTTTAAACAATCCCCAGCTTGTTTGGATTTCATTGCTACTTCCACTGTGCATCTCCCCTTCTGACATTTTCTTCATGCTGGGAGATCTCTAGAGGAATCCTAATCTTTTCATCAGACCCTTGGCCTCCCTTGACCTCCTGCACTCTTGCCTGCATTCAATTCTGCCAAATTTTATTCCTTGGGAAAAAAAAAAAAAATCAACAAGAATGATTTATTTTCTCTTTCTTTCCTTTCAATTCCATTTAATGAAAACAACTCAGGATGACCTGAAAAGCTTCTGCAGTTGCCAGACTTCTCAGATCACAGCCATTGTTCTCATTAATGTAAGTGAAGTGTGATGGAATGGGAGAAGGAATGAAAGGCTGCACCCAGGGACAGGCTCTAGACTCACCCTATTGTCACTTTTCCTTTCTGCTGTGTGGTAATAAACAGTTTTGGAGGACATGCACATGCCTTCCCAGAGGTTCAAATCTGCTTAAGAAAGCAAAAGGACAGCTTCCAAGAAGAAACGCAGCTTTGCTCAGAATAAAGGGAGTGGGATGCCTGAGAAAGAATCTTTACATAAATAATAAAAAGATAAAAATAGAATTGCTCCTCAACACTCATTAATTGTCACAGCTTCATTGCTTTTCATTGGAGTATGATAAAGTATACCTTCTAGCAGTCTACTTTAATATGTACACTTTGCATGCACAATTATGACAGAAATCAGAGAAATCTTTAAAATTGGTAATAGTCTGTTACCATTTTGGATACCAAGTCAGCCAAAAGAAGAGAAATTCATCTAGGGTTGTATTTTACCAGGAAATAATGAGTTTGATGTCATTAAGCCAGTAGAAAGATTTCGACCACCTCTAAAATAATCAGTTCTTCATAAAATCAGATAAGTTTCTGCTTGTTTGGAGAATATTTTTAGTATCTTTCACATATTAACACATTATATGTTAATTAAAGTACATCAGTCAAGAATAAATTTGAAAGCATTCTCTCCAGGCTATCTGCACTGAAAGATGACTTTGCTTAGCAGTGAGGCATGATGATTCATCTCAGACTGCTGGTCTTTTTTACATGTTGAAATGTACTCAAATCCTTTGAACAGTACGGGAAGTAAAGTGAAAAATATCTTAGCTGGCCTGACAGGAGAAAAATAAATAAATAAATAAATAACAGGCTTACCTTTCCCAACATACCATATTTCTGACCCAGGAATATTTTGAGGTACCTGCACCTATTATAATTCAAAATTTTCTAACTTTAATGTTGCTTGGAACTGAAGAATGTTGAATACAACAAACCTTAGATGAACAATTCTTCTGTGAAATATGTGCTTACATAAAAACCCAAACATCAAAGAGGACTACATCAATTTTTACCATATTCCAAAAAACAGGAAACCAGGAAAACTGTTAATCTATGGGCTGAAAGGAAGACAGAATTCCAGGTGTTTTGTACCCAAGCTTTCAGACTTACTAACATCGCACCATGGGGTTACAGAAGTTCACTATACTTAATGTTGGAGCTCCCCAAAATCAAAGCAGTAACTTGGGGAAACTACTCCCATCTCAATGAGAAATTAAGTATAGCAGCTTTTCTGCATCACCCAAAACTTCATTTAGCCTAACTTACCTCTGATCAGTTGCAGATTCTTAGGGGAGGATATAATAGTGTGTGCAGGGCACCCCTGACATTACCTTCAACTTCAGAGCTGTAGTATACACCTAGCTCATCATGATTAATAATTAATTAGAACATGCAATTTAAAAATACTGAAATCTTCTGTGAAAAGGAGTCAACATTCTTTAAGCGTTATATAGGCTTAATTCCATGCTGTTAGAACATCTTTTTTTCTTTTTTAGCCAAATATTATTAAATTCATACCTGCTTTTTCCACAAGTCAACAACTTTATGCAGAAGTTCATCATCTTCTCTTGGTCCTGGGTTGGTGATCAAAAAATCAATATCATGTCCAATCTTTTTACCCCTAAAAGTAATAAATAACAAGAAGAAGAAGAGTTAAGTTCTTGCTGAATTTATGCTGTTTTCAAAGATAATTTTTTTCTCCTGCATTATAAAAAGAGTTTGCAGCATAAAGTGATAGCAATATTTCTTGAAATACAATCAAAATAGAATCTTCTATTTCTTTTATCAGGTCTGTCAGTGTTCATTGTTAAGTAATAATTTAAAGTTTTGATGTATTTTCTCTGTTGTTCAGCTAGATACTGCAGATCCATTTGGTGATGTTAAATCTCTTTCTTCTCCTAAAGTCTCAGAAAATACAGTTTCAGTCTTTGGATAAAAAAATTTAATCTAAATACTGAAGAACATATTAGGAATGCAGTGCGGTAATAGCAGATAAACTTGCCAGTCTAACTACTACAGTCTTAAATATTTTTCTTTAGCTTTTGATGGACACTTTAATGAACAAAAGTGTGACTATGTGCAATTTCATTATTTCTTTTTATGACAGAAATAAAATCTCCAAATATTTTACATTTCTTCTTTCTTTTTAAAATGTAACAATGCTTTTTGTTATTGTTTTTTTGTTTGGCTGGTTGTTTTTCTAGAATTTTGTTTGTTTCATTTCTTGAGAACAGTTCAGCCTTAATGTGACTAAAGCTTCTTTATTACATTTACTAAGGATTTCAGAATTAAATATATATGCACAGAGTTTAATCGTAAATATTCCTAAGCAAAAATCATGTCATAACCTCTTGCTCTCTTTCATTTAGAGCATTCAGCTTGCCTTTCATCTGGTTACCAAATATGTTATGCTTAAATCAGATTAAGATGCATCTATCATTAGAAAACAGGAGAAAGCAAGCTATCTGGAATGTTTCCCTTCAGAATCATAAAATGTTTGAGAAAGTCCGAAAATTTGTTCTGGAGTGCAATTCATCTGAGGACTGCAGAACCAATACAAGGCATTCATTTTCGTCTAAATGTTGTCAGGGACTGCATACGCATCTATTTATTGGCTTTAATCAGGCCAGTCTGAGGAGAAAGGGAAGATATTTATGCAAAGATACTTCTGCAACTAGGTGCAGTATATAAAAGGTGGAGTAATTACCCAGAATCTGAAGTAGTGGCACCTGAGTGTAGAATATTTCCAAAATCTTCTCCATTAGAGGGAAAATTCGCTATTGCAGATGTTCACAAATGTATGCAATGTTATAGTTTAGGTTTGTTTCTGTTCAGTGCTATGTCCAGTATTCAGAGAAATTGTGAACTGTTACAAGAGTAGTGAAAATTGGAACTGTCTAAAACAAAAGATTTGCCTTTTTGTGTGTGTGTATTTAATGAAATTGAACTTTCTCTTAAAATAATGCATAAAATTGAACCTGATTTCTTTAGACTGACGTTTGTAGGAATAGAACTCATTGGCAAACATCTGCTACCATTTGTATAACAGGAAATCATCTGGATGGACAGTAGAACTGCATTAGCAGCAAGATATAAGGAAATGAAAATGCAGGTTTTACATTTGACAAGCTGTCTAACTTGCTATAATGTAACTATTGTGCCATGTCTGCAGCAAAGTCAAAATTGCTTAAACAGGTGGAAAAGATTTCAAAGGCATTTCAAACAAAGCATCAGTCTAGGCTTAGAATCTGAAAAGCAATTCAAATTCAAGAAGTTAGTATTTCATGTAACACTTTTTTTTTTTTTTTTTTTTTTTTTTTTTTTTTGAGGATAACATTCATTATTTCATAAATTACCATAATAATTTGAAGTTCTTGTATAGCAGTTTTTACTTACAGGTTTCAAAAAAAAAAATTTATTTTTTTTTCCAAAGGGAATTTGCTATTCCTATCTTGGAGATGCAGAAAGTGGCAGAAGAAAACTTGCCTAAAATTATTAAAATGAATATAATCAAAAGAACTTAGAAGCTAATAGAATCAGAAGCTGATTCCTGCTTTTTCCTCTGGTACTCAACACATACTCAATATATGCATATTTTATGTTAACTATGTCTACAATCTCCTGCCTCAGGCTACCCATAAAACCTCAAGATATCTAAGGTGTTTTACTGGTCATTTATTTCCCAAGACAGGGAGCATTTATTGAAATACTTCTGTCTGAAGTGATAGTGTTTAGAACTGACATAAAAGCACTCAAAATAAAATCATTGTTTTTGTCAAATACATTTTGGATTCTCTTTGAACTAATTCTCATTGGGTTAATTTCTTACTGAAGTTATCAGGGACGTTGTACTGGAACATTTAGTCACATTTCCACTAGTGCCGCTTGCCAAATAATTTTTTTTTCATTCTAGATAAATGTATTACCTTCCTTAAAATATAAAAACAATCTAGTAAATTCAAAAGCTGTATAATTTATACTTCTCATGGTTTGTAAACCATGCAAAAAATGCAGTAAATTGTACATTGGTTCAGTTCATCATTCTTTTGAAGTTGAAAGAACATGGTCATTGTTACAGCAGAGTAGGGATTTTCTTCACATAGATATATACATAAAATATATGTTTATATATTTTTGTGTGTATGCATACAAGCATACAACCATCGGTATTCATAAACTCATGTAAAGGTCATATGGGATCAAAGAGTGCCAAGATGCTCTGTCCCCATCTCAGGAAGATCAACAATTATCTCTATACACATACCAACAGTTTCTCTGAAGATGAAGCTAACTATATAGATTGATGTGATTAAGTACCTGAGTATATACAAGTTAAGCACCATAGTAACTGACGTCTGATCCTCAACACAGATTTGGAAACCCAGAATTCATCACCTGATTAAGTGCATCAGAGATGAAACCTCAATCTCTTGTTCGCTCCCAAAGCTGGAGAGGAATGCTGCAGGCTTCGGTCTTTTCCGAACCTCACCACATTCAGGAAAGTGGGTTAGAGATTGGCTTCACCATGATCTAGACACTGAAGGGTGTTAACTAGGCATCATTTACTTAGAAATGAAAACAAACACTTTGTTTGAAAAATTAACTCCAAGTTGCTGGGAGTGCCTGTCCTCATTTATCTTAGCCCAGTGACTGGTACACTGATCACTCATCTTTTTATTGCCGTATTTATCTCAGAAATACTGGCAATGTTCCTGTTTCACAAGAGGCAGATCCTCAGTCTTCTCTCCTGCCTTCCATAGCAGTGCAGTTCCAGGTCAGAATTAGCCCTTGATTCTACACCAGTGTCCACAGGTCATTTACTTACCTGTTAGCTCTTGGATTAAAAGCACTCAGCCAAGAAGGAGAACACTCAGTCTGATGCTTTCACATCCAGATTTTTTGTTTGTTTTCTTTTTTTTTTTTTTTTCCTGTTAAACAGGAAATGCAGAGCCAGTGCTTGGTGCAGAGAAGAGAGTCCTAAGAGTACTCCTCTCTAAATGGTTATCCTCATGAGTACAGTGTATGACACTATTTCTGGCTCTACAAGTCTATTTTATACTGCAATCTAACATAAATCCACACAGGCTAAACAGGTGTTTAGTATGCTAAAAGATGGTCAGAGATGTAGGGATTCAATTCTGGCATGCCACTGCCTCAGAACTCCAATTGCAAGGCTTTTATATAAAAGTTGAATGCTATTTAAAAAATAAAACTAAACAGATCCCTTTACATCATCTTTTTCTTTCCTTTAAATCTAAACCTAATCCTTTTTGGGCTGGGGCCATAAGAAAAACAGCACCTTACAGAACTGAGATTGCAGCTTAGCTTTTGTCCTAATAATCTATTCAAGCCTGAGGACTACAAAAGACGGAACACTGTTAATTAACTGTGTTCAATTCTTGGCTGACTAAACTTGTATAAAGCTGATAATTAAATTATTGTTAAGGAACAGGTTGTAGGAATTTTCTTTTTGTTATTATTGTTTTAATACAAAATCTAAATTCCAAGTCATTAAGTATTGTTAATAAACTTAAATAAATGGATCAAATGATAATATGGTAAAGGATAACCACATTGTCCTATTCTATAGAGGAAATTTATGGAAGATTAGATATTGTTGAGTATTATGTATGCAGAGTATTTTGAAGCCTCAGGATGTTCTACAGCAGCTAAGCCATATCAGTGGCAATTCTCATGAAATGATTTTAGTTGAGAAAAGATGTACTGATAATTCGCTACCACTCACAAAGCTTCACTAATGGAGGAGCTAAACCACCTTTTTGCAATAGTAAGTTATGTGTCAAAGCCCTGAGAACCATTTAGCAAGCTTTGCACTTATACAGAGTTCAAGTGGCTACAGAAGAAAATGCTGCATTTCCATATATGTGCTTGCATTAGACACCACTACAAGTCTTTCTTAACCTTGCAATTCCTTGAAGTGGGTGAAATACAAAATGATCAACAGCCTATGTTCATAAGAGTAAGTGTATTTAATGCTTAGAATTTTCTAGAAAATATAAACAACGAAGTAGCTCACAGGCAGCACAACGTCTTTGGATGGACCTGTCATAACACTGATATATTATTACCTTTACTATTGACACCATGTGGTTCATAGAAATTACTTCTCAGTGTTGCCACAATATGCTGGGCTTTATCTGCAAACTAAGTAAAGGAATTTCTTCTTTGAAATGCTGCTAAGTCCTAGATTTGTTCATCAGCATATTCTCTATCAGCTCCCTTCAGCATGAAGGCATTCTCCAAGAGCAGTGCATTACTATGGTCAGATGGTATCTATATCTGCTCTGTGTATGTAATCACTCACAGTACATACAAACAACCCTGCATTTTCCAGCTAAGCTTTCTATACTATAGTTGTTCTTCACTGGTTTACTCTATCCCTGATTTTCTGTCAGGTCTTCATCATTTTGGTTCACAGTATGATTTCTTTTTTTTTTTTTTTTTTTTTTCCCCCACACACTACAGATCACATTTTTAAAACATTTTATGCTCTACTACTGTGATGTTCTCACTCCTGTCCATTTGTTCGGATTTTTCTTCTTGGGTATACCTCACTCATTATTTCTCCATGACAGCTCTTTAAAATGTACCTGTTTTCTAGAAGTTCCAATAAGTATATTCTGATAGACGTAAAGTTTTCTCTCATTTGACAATCTAACAGTTACCCTGCTGTGGAATAAACCAGAATGAATGGGATAAATCCCTGAATAAAATTCTTCTATGAGGTCCTTCAAACCATTTAAACCATTTAATTGCTTAACTGAAGGGCCTCTACTTGCATGATCATAACAATTCTTTCTGACTTTAAAACGCTGAACACTGTACTAAATTTGTGCTTGGTTTGTTTATTTATTAGTGGATTAGTGGATCACTGCTGTGTTTTCCTATACTGACTGCATTTTTGTGTTTTCAGAGGTTTATATTTCATTCAAAGTGGTATTATTATATTACAAGTGTGTTCCATCCCCTCCTCCCTACCTCCCCTCCCCCCAAGGAAAACTGATTTTATTTATATATGAAATCAATTCTCAGATGAAAGATTTACCTCAGATATGTCCTTACTTGCTAAATAACAAATTATTTGTCGGACTTCTGATTAGAAATCTGGCTACGAGTTTTTGACCAGGAATTCACTTCAGTATCAGGCTTTCCAGGATAATCCAAAATACACTTTTTTTCTCTACCTTTGATATATTCTTTAATTTAATCAATTTTTAAAATCATCTTAGAAAGAGGGCACTTGAAAATCCTTTTTGGGGGAAGAAGACACTTAAGATTCAGAAGACAAAAAAGGTTTTCAACATCTGTTTAGAAAAATCACCAGAGATGACTTTGGCACACTGGCACTGGGCACTCTCAGAGCTTGGACTGGAGACAAGCTAGCCAACTTTTATTTCTGTGCTAAATCCTTCACTGTTTGCACATAACATGCTACCACTGATATCAGAGGTAGTAACCACATACATGAAGCCAAACATTTGTGTAAGAACCTGGAGGACTGAAAACTAGCAGGTGCTCATTCTCAATATCTGATCAACTACATTAACTAAGGAAGAAATATAAATTGAAGTGGGTAGGATTCATGGAATTAATCAAATTAATTACATATATTTACATAACAAATCTTCAAATCATACACTCATGACTACCACAAACTATAACAAAGAAGTTGTTGTATTTTGCAAATAATGGAGAACAGAAAGATATTTGGAATAGACATTTCAGGTGTCCTTCTATTTGACTAAAACTTTTATTCCTGCTAGAACTGTGGGAAAAAAAATGGTTTGTGTAGGAAAGTATAAAAATTCTTAAACATTTGGGTATTAGCTAATATTCTGAGTTAGTCTGTTTGATGAAACTGTATTGTGTTTACTAAGACAATACACTTAAAACAATACTCAGATTCAGGAGGTTGAAGAGGTATTAAAAATGCTAATGGATATATTACCTGTATCAGTTGCAAACTTTACACAGAATTAGAAAAAAAAAAGCTATAGCTAAGAAACAGCTGTCTGAGAATAATTGCTATCAGGAAATACAGGAAAAAAAAAAAAAAAAAAAGAAAAAAAGGCTATTAGGAATTTCTGTGTAACCAATATTCATAACAAACATGTTAAGATTTTTAAACTCTTATTTCCCTGACCATTTTAGTGGTTAATCACATTTTAATACAGAAAGATAGGAAAATCTGTTAAGGAAACCTCAGACCAGAACTACACGGAGCAGATAGCATATGAAGAATGTGAACAAAATACCACAGAATATAAATCTCCCTTCCATCCAAAGAGCTCAGATTAAAAGGAATGCAGCTGAAAGTCATCTGCAGAGCAAGCTGGACACTAGCTAAGATGCTGAAAGCCAATGTAAAAAAATGACAAGTCCTTGTCATTTTCCTTTCCACCAGTTGTGGAAAGAAATATGAGAACTCATTACATGTTAAATTAAATGCCATCTTCTCTGCATTCTTCTTTTGGGAAATGCAAAGAGGACAGCTTCTAGACAGACATCCCCAAGTGATTTGAAAATATGTGAGGCCATTTGAATATTCTCTTGAATATAGATAAGCAACATGCAAAAATATCTAGGAAGATCAAATGTAATTGCTAAAGTGATGATTGCGTGGCAATGGAAAAGGGATTAAATGTTGCAGAACATTACACATAGCTGAAGAAAGGGACAGACTGCAATACAGCACAATGAATTTTTGTTTAGGCAGCAATGACAGAGCTTGGATAAGTAGTAGCTTAATCACCCTTTTTAGATATAGCAAACAAACTATTTATGTTCCTGAGGGAAAACTCTAGTAGCTTCACCATGCAGACATAGTCAAACATTACAATTACAGCTACATTCAAACATGCACACACATGTATACAGAGTCCAAAGATTTCTTTCTGACTATTCTGATGTTGATACCATAGTTTTACTCTAGGGGGGTATCCTCTGCTCTTGCTCTGCTACTCACTGTATTGGCAATGTACAACTATTATTTGACATCACCCAAGTTCAACCAAATAGAAGTACCATAGTAATTCTGTACCTAGTAACTGCAGTCCTGATTAAGGTATCTACTACTTGTCTTCCACCAGTATGTGCCTTCTCAGAAAAAGAGAGAAATTTTTATTCCAAATCCCAGGTACTTTGCACACTTGTGGGTTTGCTTACTAAACAGTCTTTGATGAGACCTTGAAGTAGTGATGCATGATTGCTAACAGCCAGATATGAAAATAATTCTGAGTTACTGTCACTCAAATGATGAAGACCTACATTTGTTTAGTAAACCCTACTACAAAGGAAAAAATATATCTTTAAGTTGGATTTACTGAAGTGTGACATTGCTACCGCTCTTACATTGAAGGTAAAATCCTGGACTGCTTAATATCCAAAAGGGAAAATTTTCATTGATTGTGGAGGAATGGTTAAGTGAAATAGGACACGAGGATGTTGGGCAGTTAAGAGGCAATGGGCTGGTAAAGTACCGTACTCAACTCACATGAGTCTGGCACGTACGCAGCTGGCTGAGAGCCAATCAGGATCAAGGACACGATGCCCTTGAGCCATGGGGAAAGTCCCTAAGGCGGGACGGTAGCTAAAAGAAGGAGGAACTACCTGAAAAGAGCGGGAAGTGTTAGCCAATCCTGAGCTTAGTTTTTGCAATATGTATGAGTTGATTATGTTCGAACTAGATAAAAGGCGACTGAGCTATCCATTAAAGGAAGTTCACTGTTCACTCATACTGAGCGTCTGTGTCTTCCTTCCGTCGACAACAATTGATTACAAAGGAATCAGAGATGTTATTCATGATTTCTTCTCAACTGTAACACTACAGATTTTAAAGCTTTCTTGAAACACTAAGAAATATACTAAATATATTTATATTATAAATATATAATACTAAAAAATCTAAATACTAAATACTGAATACTAAAAAGCTTTCTTGAAATACTAAGTTCCATATTCAGGTGAAAGTTTCTAGCAGTTTAATAAAATACAATGACAAAATAGACTGATAAGTAAAATTCTCCGAAGATTTTGCCTAATTGGCTTTACTGAATACAGTATTTAATTAGAAAATGATTATTTCAGCATAGTGTCTTCTGTGATTTTTTTCAGGTCTGAAATTTAGACCTACAGTAGGTGGCTTTATTGACTCAAAAGGGCACTGACTTTTGCTAGGAATATAATTAATACAGTGACAGGTAAGAACAAGTCACTTTCTAAGGAAAGGACCAGAGACTGATCTGTAAAAGGGCTTCTGCAGTGATTTCATGATGAAGGATTTTGTTGAATGGAAGAAATTAGAATGTTTCTAAGTATTTGCAACAGCAAGAACTGGGTAATAGCTAGAAAAAAAAAAAAAAAAAAAAAAGTTTAAAAATATTTTTTGTGACAGAAATCTTCTTCCAAATTACAATAATATTCTGTGTAACATTTATTTGAGGTTGTTTCCTCAGAAACTCTCTGTTATGTATTTGATCAATACCACAAAAAGTATTAACAGCTGAGTAGTAACATAAATATCATACTAGCCCATTGCCATCATAAATGACCAGCTAAACCCCATATACCACACACAAGCTGTTCTTCAAATCCCTGTCAGCTTTAGCCAAGTAGTTGTCCTTAATATTCAAGTCAGCTCCACGTTTTCAAAACAACATTTAGATTCAACAGCGTCAATGTAATGTTGATTCACATACATTTCGAATAGATAGTGAGAAAATAAATGCTCACTGAAGTGCAAAAGCAGCTCAACCAAAGTTAACAGTCCAAAAACACTGACACAGAGAAAACAGAGAGAGCAGAATGCAGAGAGCAACTGTTCACGAGTCTGACTTGTGCCATGCTCTGATTACTTTGTCAGCAGAGGGAGAGTGGAAGAGGAGCATTCAGTCAGAATAAACTAGGGGTGCCTGACCATGCAAAACTCTACTACCAACTTCACTGGCTCTCTAGGTGCATGGACTTCATACTTCCATCTTAAACATAACAGAGTGATGAGGACAACAGTGGCAAGATATCATTTTATAGATCATCAAATAGCTTAGGGATATGGTTTGGTTTAGTGGGGACTGTTAGCGTTAGGTCAGAGGTTGGACTCAATGATCTTGAGGTCTCTTCCAACCTAGAAATTCTGTGTGATTCTGTGTGAAATCAGATAGTCAGGAGGCTCATCTGTACCATTTATCACAGTAGAGAGGGAATAACTTACCGAAGATTGTAGTTGTACATACATTTTGTATCTGGACTCTGATTTTAGTACCTGCTGTTTCAGTCACCCTCATGGACTTGATTTTTACAAGCATGGGACAGGTGATGAAAAATTGGAGTTATATTTCTTTTTAAAAATCTAAACCCAAACTGATCCAAGTTGTGTGTTCCATATCAAAAGAAATTCTGGAATCCCTGTCCTCAATGATAATTCTTCCCTGACTGTAAAGCACAAGGCTCTTTGGGAGCATAATTAATAGCTGTGAGATGATTTAATAGGATGCTGATTAATGGCTGAAATGGCAATAATCAAATCAAATTAACTGAAATAAATTCTGCTACCAGCAAAGACAATTAAATGTAAAATTGACTTCATGATACATTTAACTGAAAAGATAACGTACAGTTATGAGATATACTTTGACTCCTTTTGAGGCATTTTGTGAGTAAAAAAAAAAAAAAAAAGAATGCTGTTGTAGCTTTGTCTGCAGAAATATTTTTTGTATTCATTTAAAAATAAAATAATTATAGATTAGAAGGTCTCCAAAACAGCAAAAACTGAGCCAGTGGTCTCCTGGACAGGTATAAATCAGGTTTCTGTTCAGAGGTTTAAATTGCCAAAGACAGCATTCACAAAGCCAAGTTATCCAACATAAACGCAGCTGAGCTACATAAGTATTTGGCAAAGGTTCACAGGTGTCTTCTTAGGAGACATACGTGAGGGTTGACACTTCATTAGAACGCTACTTTTCTTGCCCAATGTAACACTAATTCTAATTCACCAGAGGCAGAATTCATTTTCCATAGCTGTGGAAGCCATTTATTTTATTTTTGAAGTTAATCCAACTCTGCGCTGAAGTAGCAATGGAAAAATCCCTTCCCCTTTAGGAGCAGAACGTTTATTTACAAAACCTAAGGGAATATAACTTCAATACTCCATACACAAAACAAGCACTTTTGTTTTTATTTATTCAGCAGGATATCAACTATCAACACTGTGGAGCATGAGTAGTGCTGTTCAAAGAGGAACTCCAGGAAAACACCTAACAATGCATTAATTAAGAGACTCTCTTGTATTAACTTGGGCTAAACTGTCACCTGCAAAAGCGATCACATCTACGGATATTTCTGTGAATTGTGCTGTGTGGGTGAAAATCACTGAAGTTAGGAGAACCAGTGAGAAACTTGTGGAATGCCATTTGAATCTTACTTAAAACCTAATTTCACCCTCAGTGACTATATTGCCTCAAAGGGTGTATCAATGAGTGCCATTGCCTTGGTTCTCATTAAATGCATTTTCAAAGACTAAGTGTATGCATTGCTTTAGTGTGTTTTTCTTTTCTGATCCAAATGAAACCTAGACACTATTTCTCAGTGTACAAGACACCCACCTACTTCTCTTCATGTCATGCTGATGTCTGTTTTCAAGCTTTGCTTTAGCATATATTTGACATCACTTTCACACAGCAAGAAAAAAAAAAAAAAAAAAAAAAGATAAAACTGAATGATTACTCATTGAAGGACTTAAATGGCTAGCTATATAATTAAATTCAATTATCTGCTGATCTTGTACAACTCTATTGGATTATCTGAAGTAAAAATTATTTAATGGGTTAAAAATAATATAATGCAAAAACTCTGGAAAGATTTATTTCCCTGTCTTGTGAAATGAATGATTGATGAATGGTGGGTTTATGTATTGACCTCAGTAGACTCATCCAAATGGTTGTTGCATACTCTGTTTAAAATAAATACATTTTTCTCTTATACATGGATGTCCGGGAAAAATACTATGTTTTGTGCATCATGAAAAATGTAATAGTAGTGTAGTATTCAAAATTTGAAGACCTGACCAAAAAAAAAAAAAAAAAAAGGACAAGAAAACATTCCACAAATAGAATCATTACATACAATCCAGTTGACCTATTTTTGTATGCATTACTCACACAATAAAATTAATTCCGTTCTACTTTAGCTCAACTTCAGAGCTGTTAGAAAACAGAAAATTAAATAGCATGAAAAATAGTCATCAAAAATAAATTCCAATTAATTTTATTATGTAAGTTAAAAGTTGATTATAGAACTTGTCCTCTACCAGACTAATTTCTATCGAGAGACTCAAAAATAGGTTAACGGACATGTAAGAATTTAACCACTTACTTCTTAACTAGAAAGTAGAGCTATCTCTAGATATTATAACAGTTGCATTGCCTAGACGGCATTATTGTGTTCCAGCTTTCAGCAAAACAACTGATTGAATGTGGCTGTCATCATTTATACCCTGATGTTGTATATTTATCTCTGGCTTGTGCACAAGACTTTTTCCTACTAACAGATCTAGACTGCCTGAATTTTTTTATCTGAAGTAAATTCACTATTCCACCAAGCAAAACAAAACTATGCTTAAGCTTTGAATCACCATGAGTGCTGTCTCAATTTAATGTAAATAATGCAACTGTACCTGGAAGCTGTCCATATAATTTCAAGCTTTTAAAGCTTATGAAATGTACCATACCAATCTGTCATAGTTTTATTTAAAGTCATAAAATACATTACTGAAGTTTTACTTCTGCTGCCTTGGCAAATCCTTTAAATTATACCCCATTCCAATCAAGCATTTCAAATGACATCACAGAAACTTCCTGCATACATAAATTTTGCTGAGTGCCAATCAATGCCAAAGCAAAGCCTCTTCAACACTATTTGAAAAAAATATATATCCACTCCAATGAATTCTGATGTGGATTTGGGATCTCATGTATTCTGCTAAAATGGAAGAGTATGCAGATGATAATTTAGTCTTAAATTGTCTATCTAGTTTTGCATGTGTACTGTCAGCATATTCTATGACAATATGCAGCAAAATCTCAGTCTTAAGAAAAGCTCTGTGACACTGGTACAATATCTTCAGTTACCAAGAACTGTAAAATTTTAATTATTCTGAAATCTGCAGGGAGGAGGAAAAAAAAAAAAAAAAAAAAAAAAAAAAAAAAAAAAAGAACACATTCCAATACATATTAAGTATTGAAGAATCAGGGTAGACTAGAAATAAGATGCATTATTTGTAAGAGACATCTCAGACTAGACTTGCTCAGATAACTTGAAATGCCTAGTCTCTTCTGGCTTAATTCAGAGGTTTAAAAACTTTTGAATTACGTAGACCAAGAACCAAGGAAATTCAACTATCTCTATTTATAAAGAGTGAAACAAAGACATCAGTGTATTGAAAAATGCCAGCTGTTTTGGGTACCTCTGAGATGATGAATTTATTTAATATATATATATATATAAGATAAAGGAAATGGCCTCTCCCTCTCTCTGGAAAGAAATCAATCTGAAATAATTAAAGGAGAGGGCTAAGGATTTTAGGTAGCTGGTGACCAGCACTACTACACTCTGTTCTGCCACAGAATGAAATTTACCATTATGAGGTATTTAGATGTGGGTAATCAAGAGCTGGCTGTAAATGTACTCCATGTACTCCAGCTCCCTAAAGGTAAAAGTAAACAGGTGACATTCTGGATTTGTAAATCATAGAAACAAAGAAAAAAAGAGAAGGGGAGAGTAGGAGATCAATCTCAACTGCTGCATAATCTACTGAAGTGTCACATTTTAAACAGCATTAGCTGTAAACTTAAACCTCAGCTAAGCAAAATACATATTGCTAAAACAATAACCCAGTGATCTCTTCAGCATTATTAATAATGCAGCAGAGAAAACAAAAAGGTCAGCTGCATTCAAATTATTTACTGAAATAAGTAGATAACAGCCTGCATTATTAATTATGAAAGATGCATATTTTTAAAAATGCTTTTATGAAGCTATTAGTCACACTTTTTTTTTTTTTTTAAACAGGAAAAAATGATTTTGCAACTAAGGCTGTTTCCATTTACTAGTTTAGATTTTTGTCCAAAATATATACATATATTTTCAGAATTATATTTATATTCTACTTATACACATTAATGAAATTATGAATAAGATAATATTTAAGATATATTTTATTTTGAAAGAAGTAAGAAAAAAAATATATTGACACTGTAGCTAAATTAATAAATCACTTCATACCAACAGTTTTTTCTGTTTTGAAGCTTTCTTGTGGTGGAGTTAAAATGTGCGTTCAATCCCAGCTCATTTTAATTCTCTCTAGCTAACTCCCTTGAGTGTTTCAAATGGATTATTTTCCTTTGTCGTATCCCTTTGTTACAGAAACTTCCATCAAAATGTTCTTTTCCATGTGTGTCTACTTTGGCATTTCCAAAAATCAAAACATGCACTTTAAATAATTTAAAAGACAATATTAATGCTCATGCAAGGAAGGAAACAAGTGCATTTTCAGAATGTCTGAATGATATTAGATGCTCAGCCTGGGTTTCACTTGGCAGTGATGGGACAATCTGTAGAATCAACCTACCATAAAAATAAAAGTTTCTATGTGCTTCCTGCTGAGCTGTACTGGTATTTATATAAACATGACAGATTTTCTATTAACATTCCTTGAACTGAGAAATAGATTACTTGCATCCATCATGGGGAGGGAGGGAGACAACACCCTCCCCCCATCCTCACTTTCCCCAACTTCTAACATAAAATAGAATTGAGACTTCTGTTTGAGCTGGTGGTGTGATGTCTGAGGGGCACAAGGAATTGTTTGTGCATGTGGGTCAGTCACAAAGACATTAAAAAACTGTTTTATAAAGTTGAACTTTCTGGCATCTTGTGACAATATGTCTAACTCTACTTTAGTTGTGGTTATTTTAAGGTCTTTTATTCATCTATTCTGCATAATGGAATATAATATCTACTCATTTCAAATTTAAACTGTTTGGTTGTTAGCATACAGTCGCAGGCTAGTGATTCTGAGTCTAGGTTTCCTGTCTATTAAGAAACTAAAGGTCTGTTAAAGTACTTCTGAAAAAATATGCTTAGTTTAAACTCGAAGCATATGTACAATCCCTTACCTATACATATAATATATATACAGTTCCATGACTATATTCATATACCCCTATTGCAAGTAAGGTATTTGGGAATTTTACGGAAGCCATAATCTGGAGAACATCAGATAGCTTTAGACTGAGATGTATTTTGGACTGTGTAATCTACTAATTTTGTCTGAGGGAAGAGGAGTTTACTCTTATGGGACATATTTAGAAAACTGAGCATTTATAGAGAAAATAATATTTACTATTATAGTGAACATATTTTACACCAGAATTATGGGATACAATTACACCCGTTTTGCAATCAGTTTTCAAATTTAAATTGAAATTCAGAACTTGTCAACTTGGCCAGCATCAGTGTTTTGCAAAGATAGCCATACTGTATGAAATAACACTATGAGCCAGCAGTTCCCTGGAACAGAAACAGTTATACCTTTTGGGCCAATGTAGGTTATTCCATTAGAGAATATCATTTAAGTGTAATAGCAAGGGAACACCGCATCTCCACAGAGAAATGCTACTAATGTACTCTACAATTATAAATATATCAGAAAACCCTTTTAAAGTGTAAACTACCCTGTCATTAAATCCACCTTATTCCTTAAGTTAAATCTCACCACAGTGAAATCTTGTTACCCTCCTTTAAAAAATTCCCTTGCTTTGCTTCAAGACATGATTCTCCATTAATCTAAGGAGGTCGTGAAGTTGCCTCAATTGATTTAATCTTAAATTGAAATTTTATGTGATTATTCTTAGCCAACTTCTTTAATTCCTAAACCATGGCATGGAGATATTCTGTTTGAGAACAAAATTTTGAGTGTTCTCTCTGCAACATTTTTTCCTGATCTAGACATTATAGAGTTCTTCCCATGTACTTTTAAAGACACACTCAGTGAGTCAGTCATAGTTCTCTAAACACTTGATCTGACTTCTTCCTAAATATAATCTTAACTTTTTCAACCTGCACTGGGTTGAAATATGCCCCCAAATAATAGGCCATCTTAAAGGTGTCTTCATACTCTCATTACTCATGGCTATCGTAGCTGATGATTATAACTGAGTGCGTCTTATCAGATCTGCTGCTCTGTATTTAATGCTGATTTTTCCATTCTTCAAAAAGATTGCCTGAAACATTTTAATCCAACTCTCTCACAGCATAGCAACAATAATAGATTCCACTATCCTGAAATTAAAAGCAACACAAAGGACTATTTCTGGCAACCTCTTACAGCAGGCATTGCCTACACGATTTATTTTTAACTATTTTAATTTTTCCTTGTTATTTGACATGTAGAAAATGTCCTTTCTGACTCACATCTTAATAAAAAAAAATTAGTCAGCAGTTACCTCCTCATTACCATGTCCACACACCACTAGCATGATCATGTCACACTTAATTAAACTATTATGGCTACTATTGCTCATAGGGATCTGCAAAACATAACTTCTGGTTGCTTGAAGCATAATACAAGGTCACTGATACTTGCACCTTTCCTCACATTATCTGCCAGGAAAATGTAATTCTTTGTGCTGTCAACCACCTTTACAGGAACTAACCAGCCAACAATAAACTTTGACTTCAGAGTAAATCAGCAGTGAGTAAGCTCTGCTACAAATATCCTGTTTTCAAGAAAGCTTTAGAGGAATGAAACAAATACATATTATAATTAGTAACACAAATACATATTATAATTAGAACAGTGTTTTAATCTCTTTAAACAACAGGCATTTGATCCTGTGAACCCTGAACTGCCTGGTATCTGGGTCTTTCAAATCTCTTTTACAAACAGTGAATTATAGCATAGTATTGGTCAGCTTGGTAACTGTTCGCTAACAGAGGGCAAAATATTCATAAAAACTTCATCTCTGGTATAAATGCCCTGAAACGTTTATAACTAAAATGTACTCAAACAAAAAAAGAATTACCTTACTATATGAATCATAAGAAATATACTTGAAAACTTCTGATACATAAGAAAGATCTCCAAACAAGCAAGACACATCCAGGACAAAATGTAATGAATTGTTTTCAATTCTCTCCTGGATTGCTGCTTGGGGGATACTGACATGTACACAGGAACACATGCACTAAGTGCACATTCATTGAAGTCAAAGAAAGGGGGAAAAAAAGCATTCAGTATTTGAACATGACATGCCAGACTTCCTCAAAGACTGTATGTTTGACTTGGTTAGTGAGCTATTTAAACTACTGTGGCAGCTTTTCCTTTCCTACCTAAACCTATATCCTTGTAGGTATATATGGAAAAGTGTCTATGGACAGTCATGAAGGGGGAAAACAGTCACAAAAGAACCTGCTAAACAGAGCTTAGAGTCAAACCAAAGCTGAATCAAAGCCACATAAACAGCAGCTATCAAAGAAAGCTTACTTTCTTCAGATAAATTTTCACATGCCAAAACAGAACTTTCAGCTTTTGCTTGCACTTGGACCTTTCCTAAGCTAAGTGAGAAGACAAAGCTCAGAAACAATAATGAGGTCACATACAACCTTTTCCTTCACCTCCATTTGGTACAAGGATAGCTCATTAAGGATGAGTGTGGACTCAGTAAGTGTGGATTATATTTTCTCCAAGCTCTACATATGGCCCTCTGAAAGAGAAGGGAAATTTTTCAATTGTTCTAAACAACTTTTTGATTGCTGTCTATCTCCTTTCATTCCATTCACACCTTGAGCTACTTGGATTTTGCAAGGGATCCTCTTTTAGCAAATGACACCAATGAAACTATTTTACAGAGGAAAATCTAAGAAACAGAACTATA
Organism: Aythya marila; assembly: GCF_965140915.1. Classification (NCBI taxonomy): domain Eukaryota; kingdom Metazoa; phylum Chordata; class Aves; order Anseriformes; family Anatidae; genus Aythya; species Aythya marila. The sequence goes on from NC_139048.1 coordinate 15,701,132, forward strand.
TAACTGTTCTGGTTTCGGCTAGGATTTACTACACACCCTATCTCATCATGGTCATGTACACATCTGCTTTGACCTCTAGTATTTGTTTTTCTTTTATCTTGACACCTGATATGAAATCTTACTTTTATCTTTCCTTTTAGTTTTCTATTTCATGTTTACCTAAATATATTCAACTAATAGTCCTCCTTGTACTTAATGCTCTATAACTTTTAGAATATTTTTACTTACCAATTTTATATACCATTATGAACACATTTTACCCTATCGTTAATTTGTGAGACAGCCTGTGAAGCCCCTAGTGCTTCAATCTAAATTGCAACCTAAATGTTCTACTTCAACATATTTCCTGGCCAGAGAGTTAAAATCCATCTGTTTAAATTCACTAGCTGAGCATTTCAAAAATCAACGATACTAGCTGTCTTCATGCCAAACATTTGCAAAAGACACCCTGATTATTGTGACTTTTCAGAGCACTATTTGAACAGCTGATGCTTCCCAGGAATATTGATGTAGAATGCAAAAAAAAAATAAAATAAAATAAAAAATAAAATAAAATTCAATAATGACTGGACAATATTTTTGCTGGTGCTTGGTTTCCCTACAAATTCTGAGCGATAATTATAGCTGATGGTTTATTCTTTAATCTCTGGATCTATGATTTACACCAAAGATTTAGCAGGGCTGGCAACAAAAAATGTGAGAAATCAAAAAGATTCACATGGACAGTCATGGACAGTTAAATATAAATGGGAAAAAAGAAATATAATGATACAACCTAATTCAAGTTGTTATTTCAATTTCTTGGCCAAATCCTAAATCAAAATGTTCTAATGATCTTGAAATACTATCACAGTGCTTCAGAGTTTCTGTGCCTCTTGACTATGTTTTCTATGATGCACAATACCCCTGGTCTTCAGGTGAAATGACAATAGAGTTGAACACTATAGCTGAGGCTACTCATGAAAAGAAGAAATTCTGACTTAATAAGTCATTCCACATACAAATCACTTGAATTATATATAGCCTTTACAGGACTCAACACAATGACATTTCAACCCAGTTTTTCAAATAAAATGTGAGATTTGTTTTTAATTTGACTTTTTTTTTTTTTCCAATTTTTGACAACTGTTCTAAACATTTTAGCACGTATTTTCCAGCTAACCAACATCACCTAAACTGTAATATCCAAATGTTCTTGTTCCTTGAGATTAAAAAAAAAAAAAAAAAAGTGAAAAGCCATTAAAATTCCAAAAACAAATCTTCTGTGATTTTAGAATTTCTTACAGATAGAGAAGCGTGTGATAAAGTCAAAACCTTACTGAAAATTAATGTTCATATTCTCTCTTTCGCATACACTGTGATAGGGTAGTGTATGTATTCCTATGGTAGGATAGGATATCACTAATACCACTAGTATGAAAAATAATGTCTGCATACTGCATCTAATCACTTTTTTATGCACTTTGAATTAAATGCAATACATATAACACACATAACACAACTCTGCTACAGAATAGTTCTATACTTTTCATCATTGACTTTGCCTGAGATTTTCTTGTGAAGACATACTTGTCATTCTCTCCACAGATTTTGAAAATGAAGCTTAATAAGTCTGTGAATATATCTTTGTTCACGTTAATGTCAGGTAGCAATTATTTGTCCTTTTAATTAGAACAGCTTTTATTCCCCCATGACATAATCATACTTATGTATTCCCAAATTACCAAAACTTTCAAAGAGCAACAGTTCAACATTAGTATAGGAAATAGATTTTCCAGCACATAAAATTACACCGATAAATCAATTTTAGCACAATCAAAAATGCTCTGTAGCTATTTACCTGCCTCTCTGCACCACCACCACCAAATATTGAATGAATAATTTTAACCTAGTATAATAAAAATCACAATAATTTTTATTGCTAACTGTATTAAAATGGGAGTTGTCAACAGAATATAGGTTACTAAATATATTTATTTCATCAGTACATTGGAACAATAAGTAGTTGGATTATAACCTGCTTTTCATAACTTCAGAACATTCATTTTGTCAAACTTATCTAGAAAATTGTATAAATAATACAAAATCTGTTTTAACATTTTGGAATCCTAACAGTATGTTATCTTAAAAAGTACCACTGGACAAGTGGATGGTGTTTGGACTGCTGTTATTTGTACTGACAGCTGTCACTGCTTCTTTCCATTTAGGTGATTCTAATGAGCCAGCCATCAGGATAGACTGGCATGTTTCAGAGCTAGGATTTTACATAAGGAGGGAACAAGGTACTTTTGTGCATGTTTATAATCTGATACTCCTACAAGCAGCTAAAAGGACAAAACTGTGGTTGGGACTGAAATTTTTGCTAGCTAATGATACCATTCTTTTGCACTTAGATAATGAAAACAACTGGAAATGATACCTCTGCAGTCCAAATCCTCCTCATCCTATCTCATCAGACAACCCATATAATATAACAAATAACCAAGATCACTTTTGTTATATCCCATGCTGAGCATTCAACCCAGAGACCTCCTTCCTCACACCTGCCCTCATATGCAGTGAAAGGTAGCTCTACTGCATAGCAAAGGTTTTGAGGAATTGTCATCCAAAAATGAGAATGTGTCAAACAGAATTATGGAAGTGTAAAAGAAAAAAAAAAAAGAAAAAAAAAAAAAGAAGGATTTGAATGAATAGATTTCTAACAATTTCCATCACTTTTTGTACAATTAATAGCTAGATAACTTTGTAAACATTAAAATAATCCATGAAAGGATTAAAACATATTTCACTGGCGTAGAACTAACAGATTTAAAAACACATAAAACATCAGAGATTAGATTATTAGATGTTGGAATAAATTCATGAGGGATGTCTGCATTGTTAGCTCACTATTTTTCCTCAGCATTTCTTTAAAGAGAAAAAAAAAAAAAACAAAAAAAAAAAAAAAAAACACTTCTTGGCTAACCACTCTACATTTCTCAGTTGTGTATCTTTCTTAAAATCTTACTTAGATATTTCTGAGTTCCTCTTTCTTAAATTCCATTCAATTACAAAGCAAAGATGCTGTGCTTTTTTCTCTCTAATCTCTACAAATACTTCACCAACATTACACAAAGAAATTGTTGTTCTTTTGACATTGCATCTCAATAGATGGACTAAATGAGCTGTGAATATCAGCATTTAACCAATAAAGAGAGGTCTTTATTTATTTAAAATGATTCAGATCTGCTTCATCTAAAAGGGTAACTGAAAAGACTATTCAGGTCAGCTGTGATATTAGAAGACAACTGAATCACATTTAATGCTTTTTAAAGGACATGAATGGGCTAAAAGAAAAATTAAACCATGGTCATTAAAATTTAATTTGACTAAGTGAAGCCATTAACATTTTGGTTTTATGCAGTGGCAAGCATTCTAAAAATATTTCAATGTAATTCAGAAACCCAGAATTGTAAAATGACTGACCCTCATGTATCAAAAATGATTGAAAGTGCATTTAAATAAAATGATTGAAAGTGATTTTAAGGGCAAATCAGAAGAAGAGCAAAAGGAGGAAAAAAATCTTCGAATAACAATGATTATCTGTTATTCTGCTCTTTCTTCATATATAAGCAGTCATTGTATACACATGTAATATTACTGTATACATACATGCAGAAATTATCTGCTCACAGCAAGCCTCTCTCTTATTCTGACTCTGTTCTTTTGCTGTTCCTATTTTCAAACTTTTGCAGTTTACCGTATCTATCAGTAGGATTCTCTGTAACGGGACATTTCTACCTGTGATAATGGCCACATTGATCTAAATAGCTAACTTAACCTAAACTCAACTGGAATTTTTCTCTCATACACATTAGAATAGCTTCTTATAGGATAAAGCAACCTACTTGCCATTTGTGATGAAAAACAATTAGAGTCCTATGAATTTTAGTCTTGTATTAACTGCACACATTGATTTTCATTTTAACATTGAATATCAGGTTTGAATATCAAATGGACAAAAAATAACTTTTGTGTGAACTTTAAAGAAATGATCTATTTTTAAGACAATATCCTATTTAACTCTTCATTGTTTACTTGTGATATGTTCTCTTTCTACAGGTTTGCCTTTGTAATCTGAAAATATTACTGCCAATATTCCTTATATTCTATATAACAACAAATGCTCTAAATAGCACAAAATAGTTATCAAACAAGTAATTTTAAAGATTTTAGCCATAGGTAAGTTTTGTATTAAAAGTTTGTCTAGAATTAAAATGGTAACAAATCTGATCACGTATCACTAAATAACTAACATCTCAGATTGATTGCTAAATAACTAAATTGATTGATAACTAAATATTGTTAAGGTTATTGCAGGAGGTGTAGACTATCATGGAAACTGCAAGGCAAACCTCAAAGTTCCAATGTCAAAAGGAAGTATCTAAATTACTCCAAAAGATTATCTTCTAACTTGACTTGGTTAGCCATTAATTTGGATAAAAAATATTTTCTCCTTTCTCAGTTTATTTTTCAAGGAGTTATGGGAAATCTGAAGCAGAAACTAGTACAACCTCTGTTCTTTCCCTGATGGAGTGTCTCTAACTCCTGACATAGACTATTTTTATTCAGAGCAAACACTTCTAAATGTATGGAGTTGGGTGAGGTGAAGTTTAAGGACTTTCAGCTGACTTGCTAAACTTAAGGACAGACCAAATCAGATTAGAAGATCTTTGGGTTAAAAGCCCCATCCAGAATGAGCAGTAGTTTATCAGAGGCAAAGTGGTGCCCATGAATGATATCCAAATATTTTCTTCAGTCTGTTGCTGGAGGAATTGCTAAATTTGTCCAGGATCTGCTTAAATCATAGTGTGTGCAAACTACCTTATCAACTCAAATGTTCAGTGAGCAGCTTGCCTCCTTTATAGCAGATTTTTCCCTGACAAAATGAAATAACAGCAGATAAAAAGTTTACTTCTTATAAAAGCAGTGGAAGAAAATAAGCAGAAATTACAGTATTTGGACTTGAGCAGCTGGGTACAGTTTATATCTTCCCCTATTATACTTGTGTTTTGGAACAAAAAGCATAGAAATACTTCTAACATTGCAAATGCATACACTATACATATGCATCTAAAGATACAACATAATGCAGGGAGTGAGTAGAATAAGGAGCCTCTGCTTATGAGTTAATCTAAAACATTAATGAAAGCAAGTTTTGCAGAATTAATTTAATTAACTTGAAGTCTGGTACTATTTTAATCCTATATCTGAAGATAAAGAAAACAATTTTTGTAACAAGATTTCAAATGCATTTATTTCTCAGAACCTTACAAAGATTTGGAGTTACATCAAGCGTTCTAGCTTCTACATCTGCATCCTGCTGTGGCTGAATATTTTATTGGAACTATCCCAATATGTCAAGGTCAAATACAGCTTTTCATCAGGGCTTATCAAGGAATTCACTCACAGGCCACATGCCTACCTCAGTTAGATAAACCACAAAGTCTTGAGTGTATACGAAGAGTTTGGAAAATGTAATATATTTCATATATTACATCTGACATTCTCTCATTTATGAGCATGTGTCAATACAATTAGATAATTGTGATTCCAGATTACTCATGCAAGTTCCACTTCTGAAATTAAGGTATCACAGTAACATTAGATACTCATCAATGTGAGCATCTGTAACATAATTCCTGTGGTGTTTTTTTCTCAGCTATTTCAGTTTACTTTATTTCTGAGATGGAAAGGCAAGATACCTTTAATCAATTTTCTTGATACACAGCAAGAAAGACCAGAGTCCAATTCTACATCATTTCTTTATGTTTTTCTTTGTCTTTTAGGAAATGTCTTTGCACACAGAAAGAACTTTTGCATCTTAATATACAAAAGGAGTGCTGCTGCCTGATGTGCCTCTCCTTTGCTGTCTTCATTGCTTTACCATGGGCAATCCTTACCCTAAAACGCTACAGAGCCTCAAATTCTGATTGATGAGATAATAGAAAATTCAAGGTAGGAGGTGGTGATCCACAATTAGACTGTTAGAAGAGAATTCAAAAATAAGAGATTCTGAAATAAAACTTCCCAAAGACTGATGCAGTCTAGAGAAATTAGCCTCATGCCCAGGCAAATACTACATGACTAGTACTAGTTATTCTACTTGATGCATTGCCCAAGACACACTTGGACACCTTTTCAAGAACTGCAATATGAAAAATTATCTAAAACAAAGTATAGAAGCAAAATCTCAGTGATTTTTACACAGCGACACAGTCACTTAGCATCACAATGAACCAAAATAACAGAACACTCTTGGCTAGTTGTGGGCACCTTTTACAGGTTGGCCAAGGTTAATGGGGACTTCTGCTGGTTAAATAATTAAATCTTTCTAATGGCTCAGTGGCAGAAAATGGCACTGCTTTAATGGCAGGAAATCTGTAAATCAGTTATTCTTGCCTTCCTGTTGTGGACCATTTTTCCTGTGTACTATAGAGCTTTTGCATAGGTGGATTATTTACTCAAAGGCAAGAGGAATTAGACACACTTCCTTCTAGAGCAGGTACTCAGCAGATTCCACAAACTTCTTACAGTACCATGGATATTCTTAACAGTTCCCAGATATAAAGATTATGACTACAGAATAAAGAACAATAATATTCTGAAGTCATCCAACAAGAATGACATAACAGCATAATTATTCCATATAATAATAATAATAATAATAATAATAATAATAATAATAATAATAATAATAATAATAATATTTTCCTACGTACTCAGCTGACAGGTTATTAAAAATACAGATTGGAAAAAAAATCTTAGATTTTTGGTTTTGAACATGACTTTAGAGAAGGCTGAGAAGTCCTGAGGTGGTGGGTTAATTTCTGCTGGTTTTGGCAGGTTCCATCCTCATTTTCTATAGATGCTGTAGCCTCTGACTACGTAGCCTATAGCCTGTGTTCAGACCATGCTGCTGGTAAAGGCTGTAGAAACAATGCACAGTCAACATGTATTTTCTTTTCTTCTGAACAGTTCTCAGAATTGAACGTATTACAAAATTCATACAACCATCCTGCCACTGTAAATCTAAGTCCAAGCATCTGAGAGTGCTACATGAAACACAAGAAAACTGGAACTGAATTTGTAAATCACTTATGAATTGTATGGACAAAGCACACAGAAAGGCTGTCAGAAAGCCATACCAGAAGTACAGTAAATGAGAATGATAATTTTTATCATGTTATTTCTTATTCCAAATCACTTTCTGAACTTCATCATTCAAAATTGTTTTCTGTGTTTGTGCAAGTTGGGATATAAATAGCCAGCACAGAGACTGAAGCCATAAGCTACACAAGTGTTTCCAAGCATTTTTGCTCTTGAAAAGCCTTCAGTCTAGATCATCTCTTGTGGTAAAACCAAATATTAACAGCTAAATAATGTTAGAAAAAATCCAGGAAGTTGCAGAATGGGATGGTAATGATTTAGCCCATGACAACCTTTTCTTGAAATCACTCTGAAACCATGTCCCAACACAGAGCTACAGGGGAAAAAGGGGGGAAAACTGGATTATTCACTGCCATGAAATTTAGTGTGAAGTTCTGTCTGCTTGTCATTACTTACAATCTGTCAATAATGGTAATATTATTAATAACAACATTAACACTTGGATTAACACATTGTTAATATTTTATTTTTTTAATAATATGCAGTGAAATATGCAGAATGAGATAAAGCTACTGCTACTGAAAAATTCTTAATTCTCCCCAGAATAAAATTACTTTGTGTGTGTGTGTGTTTAAGTTATTAAGGGAGAGACCAGGTCCTCAGTTTACCTCTCATTTAAATGCTATAAGTTTGAACATGCATTACATTAAACTACACTTCTGCCTCAGAGGTACTTGGGAGATATGATGCTATTCTCCACCTCTCAAGATTTATCTCATTAACTTTGGAAGAAAATAGTCTTAAATCTCATAAATTCACAACAAGAGAGGCTGAGTACTGAAAACCATGCCATGCCAATTCCTGATTCAAACAGACTGCACAGTAAATTCATCGTTCTCATAACATTTTCCAAGGTATATTTTATATTACAATATCAGCAGACTTCATACTTCCTTCTCCACAATCAAGCTGTTAGACCTTGCTAGATGGATAACAAAATGCATTCTTCACAGCACAGTTGATTTATGTCACAATAGTTGTTTTACTTCTGTATTTCCATGCATTTCAGTGTTTTAATTTGTTTCAAAATGACCCAGAGAAATGCCAGAAAAGGATTTAAAAAAAAAAAAATAATCTACCAACTTCTCATACCTGACTATACCAACTGAAACTCCAGAAGTATGTTTTATAGGTGCTTAGCTAAATGTTTCTGTTGGAGACTAACAGAGGATAAACTCATCCAGACTTCATAAGTTTATTCATTTCTGCTCATGAATGATTTCAAATTAGGGAGTTATTGCAGGGTTAATTAAGGATCACTGAAACTGGGAGCCGTGAAGGGTTGCTATCATGACCTTTTATTTCAGTTAGTTGAAAGTCTTTATGTCTCTTTATAGATTCAGATAGCTGAAAAGAGTTACCTTAAACTAGACATAGCATTCCTGCTGCTTCCAACCAAAGACACAAGGAAAGTACTTCTGATTAAAGACATTCTGAGCTATAGTTTTGTGAAAACAGGCAGAAAGATGAAATATTCAGAAACAAAAGGCATCAAGGAAGTAGCAGACACTGAAGTCTGCTTCAATAACATGACCCTTGAGAAGAGGTAAAAGAAAATTTGGGGGCTAGGTTGTAACAAGAGAATAAGAGGAAAAATTGTACACAAAACTATCAGAGAAACTGTTCTTGAGATGTTCTCAGTCAGATTACAGCACAGATTGCAATAGCTTTTCCAGTTGTCATGACTTACTTGAACAACTTGTAAGTCTGGTGTTTTGATTAAACAACATAGATCCAAAGGAGATCCCTACCGAATCTCCATGACTGCAGATCAAGCAATGGAAGTTTTGCTTTTGGTAATTCATCCAATTCTCCCATAGAGTAACTAAGAACTTACAGATTCCTGACTTTCAACTCTCCAGTCAAATCCAGAGAATACAACAAAATACTACTTCAATGGTTATGAAATAAATATATAAAAAAACACAAATCTGGGTCCTGGGGAGTGAATATATTATTCAGAGCAATCACAAGCTATTTTTTCTGTTGTGTTAGTAGTGTACAAGGTGTGGTATGAGAGAATCCATGCAAGTTTTTTGATGAGTAAAATTTGCCTACTTCTTTTATTAAAGCAATATTATTTATTATCTATTTAAATAATAGATCATGAAAGAAGCAAGTAATAATTTGCTAATTGAAAATTGGAAGCTCGTGGCTTACATTGGCTGCCCACTACAGCTTAGTCCAACTTTGCTACCATATGAGACAGACATAAAAAACAGATCTAGTCATACAGATTCCATTGCAGTTCAGGATTTAAAGTATAGATACCTAATAAAGTTACCTTAATCCCTTTAATTAAGTTTCTATAAATCCTACATTGAAGCATTTGTTGTCCATGGGCTGGTAAAATATCACTTAGGATTGACATTTTGAAACATTTTTTGTATATTCTCTGTGTATTTTAAATGTAATTAATATACACACTTACTGAAGACATCATTAGATATTTAAAATAATTTATTTTCTGAGTTGACATACCTACTTAAAAATACAAGGCTTGTTCTTAGTAAAAAGAGAAGGCTAACTACCATAGCTCCCTGAAAAAATAAGCAGCATAATGGGTTTAAATTTGAATGTGTGAGATTCAACCTTGAAAAAAGTATGCTGCCAAAAAAGCTCATAAACACTTCATATCAAAAAAAAAAAAAAAAAGATCTGTCTCTGTCCAGGCATATGTTAATCTGTTATATCTAAGTTAATAACGGCACAAGACCCCTGACTAATTGACATTGGTGTGAACAGATTGTCACCTTATACCTCTTAAACAGGGAGTTTCAGAATGATGACACTTGAGGTTTTTGAATATAAAGCTCAATCTTGTACTTACACTTCTGGTCAGGGTTCATATTTGAGCCTAATGGTTCTTGTTGATGATGCTGTTTTATAGAAAATAGGTAGCTGGAGTCCACAAATATCTTTACAATAAATAAAGTACATGCAAGGAATAACTATAAATATCATTAGGTTGCACAAAGGTGATGAAATACATGTACATTTACCACAATCACTGTGCAATTACAAACATTATAGACCTTACATTTGTCTTATATTTAATTTTGCACAGGAGTGAGTCTGAGTCTATCTAGGCCCACAATATTATTTCACACAGGTGACATAAATTACTAACATTCTTCCATCTTTTCCTTTCATACCATTTTTAGTTGTGTAAGAGTGATAGAACTGCATGTTTTGAGCCCTAAAGGGATATTTTAACTATTTTTGAAAGACATTTTTACCTTTAAAAACATGACCAATTAAAAAATTAACAAAGTAACAAATTAAGCAGCAGACTTAAGATGTTGACTAAGCCTTTTTGGTTTATAAGCTATAAGCAGTGACATACTAAGGGACTGAGTACAGAGCAAGAAACGTGATACTCCTGAAGACTATTCTTTCTCTCATTACTTCACTGTTCTGGGTTTGGTTTTACAGACCAAGACCAACATCTTTAGGAAAAATAATCAGATAGGAAAGAACCTCTGAGATCTTCCTACCTAACCAAAGATTAGTGTATATACAATTTAGTCAGTACTTATTTCAATGTATACTTCTAATGCTACCAGCTCTCTCTCGCTACATTTCAATCTCATGTGACTACATTCTCAAATATTTGCCTTAAAGCTATTGTGTCTTTGTTTCAAGCAAGGCTTTACAATAGTCTCAGGCTTGGGAATTCGGATCCACTAAAAAAAGGAAAAAATATACTCCATTATATTATGTGATCTGAACATCCTTTTTCCAGCAAGCTACTCTTAGATGAGTTTTGTTCTGACAAAACAGACATCAATAGTAATAAAACAAAGGTTTCTAGGAACACCAGAGGATTGCTCTACCATCTAAAAAAAATAAATAAATTAAAACAATCTCTGTTGCTTTCCCACTGAGTTTCTTTATTTTTTTTCCAAGAAATCAACATAATTTTGTCTATACCTGAATAAAATAGTTAAGTGAGCTCATTTGTTTTCACTCACCTTCTGAAACCACCAGTTATGGTAACTAAAGCATCTGGTAGAAACGTGCACACAGTATTCTTGACAATCAAGCTTACTGCATCTGCTTCTGCTTTAGATACAAAGCTAACAAGGTCCTCATAGTAGAGAAACCCTGGAAATCAAAGGTAAAAAAGTGCTGATCACTCTGTGGAATCATTAAAATCTACATAGTATTATGTAAGCCCAGTGTGAAATATAAAGCCACACCTCATCAGGAAGTCAAATCACTCAGTTTGTACTAAGGACAAGAGAACCCTAACTAGCAGCAAGAAATGCCTGACCTTGAACCTGAAACTATAGATATGTTTTAGGGCACATTATGCAAAGAAATATATTTTGATTCAACTTATTCAGAAGTCTTTTCCTTCCTCCCCATCATGCCTGAGAGGTGGGGGTTGGTCTATTCTCCCATGTGCCTAGTGACAGGACGAGGGGGAATGGGCTAAAGTTCTGCCAGGGGAGTTTTAGGTTGGATGTTAGAAAGAACTTCTTTACCGAAAGGGTTGTGAGGCATTGGAACAGGCTGACCAGGGAAGTGGTGGAGTCACCATCCCTGGAAGTCTTCAAAAGACGTTTAGATGTAGAGCTTAGGGAAATGGTTTAGTGGGGACTGTTAGCGTTAGGTCAGAGGTTGGACTCGATGACCTTGAGGTCTCTTCCAACCTAGAAATTCTGTGATTCTGTGATTATATTATCTCCTTTTCTTAATGTATAGTATAGCTTTCTTAAAATGGGTTCTTTTACTTTCTGAAATTGCACACAAAAAAATCTGTGGGGAAGCAACATTGTTCATTTAATCATGTTTAAAACTTTGAAGTTAAGATGTGCCAGGATTGTGGAGGTAATTTTGCAAGCAATTTATTATATATTTGATGACAAGTCTTGATTTATTACTAGAGTAGGGCTGCCTTGAACAAGATAGGTCTCCTCTGAAAAGTAGTTCTGGGTTTTCCTAATGTTGGAAGTTTTTTTCACAGACTGTGCATTAATGACTCATCAATAATTTTGTGTATAAAAGTGGATTTCATTGGATATCTGTGTAGGTATTTTTAAAAGTACACATTAATAGCTGTTGAATTACACCATTTTAGAGTGCCCTGTTACATCAAATATTATTTTAACCTAAAAATATAACATTCCAAAGGTGCTGCAGCAAGAAAATAGATTTATAAGTGAACTGTGCTGCCACTGCCTCCTCTTCTGATTCTGTTTTAAAGTTCTCAGACCGCAGAGATACTGTGTTTTTAATGGGACTTGCACCTTACCTGCTCTCTGCATTTTTGACAGCTTCAAGGTCTTGTCAGCTTTTACCTCTTCCAGAGTTCGTAAACCCATTCTGAACCATTTTTCAGATGTCTTCACTCCCACTCCAAAGACTGAAGTAAACTGCTAAGGTCAGTAGAAGAACACATATTTCAGCATTGTTTTCTAAATTAATAATTTTCTAAATTAATAATAAGTCAAGGTGGTTTCCCAGTGGAAATACTGGACAGAATTTATCCTATATTGAAGATAAAGAATAGCATATTGCATATATGCAGATACAGCTTCATTTCTTTGCATAGTTATATTCAGCAGACAATTGTTTTGATACATGAGCTGTTCTCATTAAAGTGAAATCTAGAAAATAATACAGTAGAATGCCCAGCATCTTTGCATGATTTAGTTAAACACTTTCAACAAAGGTTTGAAATAAGGGTAGTATCCTTTGTTTTTACTGCAAATATAAGAAATGAAAATATTTTACAATATTTTAGGTAGCTGAAGTCCCTCACAAAAATTTCATAGAACAAGAGATGTCTCAACACAGCCTGATTTGACTAAAATTATAATTTTGTATTTTATGCATTAGAAGCTCTCGGTTGTATACATGATGCTGGTGTCACTGCACTCTGGAGAGGTGGGGTAACTGGGAACCCTGCAGCTCTTTAATTCTTCACTGAGGGCAGTGTCTCAATAGCACAAAGAAACAGATGGTAAATGCATAAAGGCTATAAACATATAAAACGTATTAAAAAAAAAAAATTTACACTACATTCTATAAAACACATATGTTTGCAGGTTGCATCAAACATTCTTCTCCAAAATGGAATTCAATTTCAAGCACAAATGGAGAGATCATTTCTGGTTGCTTGAATATTATAAACAGTCTCAAAGTACGTCAGTACTGAGCCAAACTAAAATCCTATCAGTCTTACTTGGAGTACAGATTTCACTATTCTGCCCATAGAGGGAAAATAAATAAATAAATAAAAACCTACCGCCCCAAAGTTTTAGTATGGACATATCCCATTAATTCCAAAGTCATTGTTTAAACTTATTCCCCAATAAAAGTTGTAAAACAAAAATGTCACAGATGTAAGCATTATTCATTGGATCAATATCACAGATGAACAGTAATATGAAAGCAAGAGGAAAACCCTTGATGCATGCCCAAAAGCACGTTCTTCATCTTCACTTTGTCAATACAGAAGCTCTCAATAGCTTCATTGTGCTTTTATGGAATTCACTGAGTAGCTATTTATGATGGAAATAATTGACATTTTCCACTGAATCTACAACCTCTGAATTCCAACCATGCTATTTTGTGTTTTTCTAATGAAATTAATTCCTTGAAAATAATCAAGATTTAAAAAAAAAAATAAAATGAAAATCTTCGATAATATTAAATAGGAATTATCCTACATTTACATATAATGGATGAAATTACCTATCTTTGTCTGAAACATGGGCATTTATGAAAGAATGATTTTAAATACTTTGATTACTATCTTTTAATGTTTCTGCTAGTGCTGCATTTTCAAAAGGATCTATTACTGGATATAGAACTATTCCAAGAAATTCAATTAATGTGGGGATAGAGAACTAAAGAAAATTGATTTTATGTCATTGTCTAAATTCATGGAGGCGGTGGGGGGTAATCTTCCAAAATAAAATCCATGATTATTCAGTAGATTCATAGATATCAATTTGAAGACACTGCAAGAGTGCAGTGTGTAACAGGCCTAATTCTTCAATTCTGGACACAAACATTGCTCTTTTTCATCTGGTAAAAGTGAATTATATCAACTTTTCCTCTGCAGCACTTCCATAAGGAGCAAACCTAACCATGTTATTCATGTACCCTACAAGTAAAACATAGACCATATAATTTATTTCAGTGGTTTGATAATTGTGACACTGTGACCTCTGGTGATCTTTAACGTCATGATGAGTGATTTGCACTCATATTGAGACACGGCCCTCAGTGCAGAAGTAAAGAGCTGCAGGGTTCCCAGTTACCCCACCTCTCCAGAGTGCAGTGACACCAGCATCATGTATACAACCGAGAGCTTCTAATGCATAAAATACAAAATTATAATTTTAGTCAAATCAGGCTGTGTTGAGACATCTCTTGTTCTATGAAATTTTTGTGAGGGACTTCAGCTACCAGAACCAAATTAAACACTAAAATTTAGGAATTTGCTAATATTATGGGATTCTTCTTCACTTACCTGAAGACACAAAAAAATGTTGTAAAGGACAGGCTACAGCCAGTTTATCCAAAATATTGAAGTTGAGCTCAACTATAAAAAGATCCACATTGCTTTGTTGTAATTTGGAATGTGAAACATTGCATAAAGCATACTGGCCATAATTTCACTGATAGGTTTTATTCTAATATTCTTAAACTCTGAAACATAATATTCAATTGTTGATCCTCAATATTTACTACCATTAATAAGTAAGTCTGGTTCCTGAATCCTGCTACATATGTGAATCTACACCTCTTTTCTGAACATTGTTACAGACAATATCAACAAACATCTCTGAACATCCTTTTATACCAGTATTATGATTCTGAGAGAATGGAAGTGCCTTTGAATAGCTCAAGTAAAACTGAATAAAATGGGGGAAATTAAAGTCTCATTCCTTTTACTCCGATTTATTTTTTTCAGAAAACACGGATTATTTTTAGAGGTTAAAACTGCAGATAAAATTGAAAATATATATTTCTAATATATATTTTTCCAGTGGAGAATTCACTGAATATTTAGGAAATTGAAACTGCAGTATTTATCTTCCAGATTCCCTGTAACTATGCAGAAATTTGACCATGAATCTCAACCTACAATACACCTAACAAAGAAACATCTCCGGTCCTCTTTCTTTTGCCTCACACAAAAGAGAATTAAGATAGTCATCTTCTTCACTTGGTATTTTCTTAATAAATGACATAGTGTTACAATAACAGGCTAACATACGGATAAAAAAAAAAAAAAATAGGCAAAAATAAACATTAGGTTAAATTTACTGCAAAGACTATGCATTACGATAGTTTTATGGAAAATGAGATCATTTAGTTCGAGCTTAAGAGCAGCTGCATATACATCATGCTAATTAGAAAGGTAGCTGATTTCACCATTATTCACCATTATTATACTTTCTTTCCCTTTGTATTTACTCAAGATTTTTTCTTACTTTATACTTGGTGTTCTTTTACTGTAAAATAGATAGTCATGTCTAAGCCCTACTAAACAGAGGGTAATATACTCAATTTTAAATAAACAGCAACAAATCACAAAAGATTTACCTTAAATGATTTGTATCGTTCATCATTTAACACATCTTTAGCTCTAGAACTCTCTCCATCTTCAATAATCTCCTAAACAAATAAGAATGTTATTTTTAAAATCAAGATTACAGTAAGATATAGTAAAGTCATCTAATGGAAAATCTTATCAACGTGTAAAAACATTGAGAGCATCCTTAGTGAGCACATCATTATATTCCAACAGGATTAAATTCTGCAATCCTTTTTTCACAGAAATTACTGAAGGATAAAGAAGAAACTGGGACCACACAATGAATTTCACAGTACTTATTTACTCATATATTTTCTCAAGGATGCAGTAGAAACTGGGACCATTGAATATATTTCACAGTACTTATTTACTCATAAATTCACAGCCAGAAAATTTATTTATCATAAGCTATCAATGATCTGTCCTGAAAATTAAATTTTGTTGCTAGAGTTTACTTCTCTTAAAAGTTAGAACATTTTTAAGACCAGATATATTTTTCATGAGTTTATAGTTCCTCCAATCTCTCTGATTAAAATAAAATAAATAAATAAATAAATAAATAAATAAATAAATAAATAAATAAATAAAAGAGAGAGAGAGAGCAAAGCAAAACAAACAAGAAAAACATAAATTTATTCTACTTTCTGTAGAACCGTAGAACCATAATTGAATTCCCAGCCCTCAGGTAGTATGTACAAAGAGCTCTTCAGAGGCTACATTCTTAACCGGTGGAGTGAGGCAAAACAGGAGCGAGAGTGAATCAAAACACCCAGCAATGACCTCTGCAGACAGTGGAGACACTCAAATCAGCTGCCTGCTGGAATAACAGTACCTGAGATGTGGAGTCCTGAAAAGGCCAAGAATTAAAGAACAATGCAGGCAATACTCAAAGTAAGAATGTAAAGTTCATGCTTCACCTAGGTAAAATGCTCTGCTATTCACAGCAAGGTGGGATTTAACATTAAAGTGCTAAAATTTACCAGTTTGGTAAAAATAGTATTTCCAATAAGGCATTCAAGTGAGAAAAGTGATGTTGCCAAGGTAGAAGATGTCACATGAGCAAAATTATTACCAGTTAAACTACCACATCCAGATCAGAGTGAGTCTTTAAAAATGGCGCACAACAATCACAATCTATTATTTATTAATGGTATTTATTCATTAAATAACTTCATTCATAAGGGAAACTCATAAGTTCAGTTTCCAAGCTTTATGTTACTATGAAAGGCTTCCAGTAATCATTGCATTCTTAGTAACAAGGATGATATATTGTTATTGAAGGAAATGCATAAGGGTGTGTAAATACACACCAAATATCTATACTGCAGTCTGTGATCTCTAAAAGTAGATCTGTAAAAGAATTAATTGGATAAGAATTTAGAGGTATGTTACCTCAATAACATCTCTGACTTGATCTCCCATGCAGGGCAACCCTTGTATATCTTTCATTCTGGTTACTGGAAATGGAAGACATTTCAGCACAGAAGCTGCTCTCAGAAATTCCAGACAAAATATTTCATTTTCTTTGAATTCATAATTTTCAGCCATTATTTCAAAGGCATCCTGGGAGAAGGGAGAAAGGGGATACAAAAAAGTTAGTAAAAGCTTAAAGTATTCAGTATATTCCTTAAGGATTACTTTGTATAGTAATTCAAGATTTCTTTGTGATATTGTGAAAAGACAAGAGTTCCTCACTGTAGTGGGTTTACGTGGCAAGGTTTTGGTAGCAGGGAGCCATAGGGGTGGTTTCTGTGAGAAAGATCTAGAAGCTGCCCCATGTTTGGGAAGGGCCCCATTGTTTTCCAGATCCGAGCCAATAAGCGATGTTGTTTTGCGCCTCTGTGAGAGCATATTTAAGACAGGGAAAAAACGCTGCGCCACACAGCAGCCAGGAGAGTCAAGGGAGTGGGAGAACAGCCTTGCACCAAGGTCAGTGTAGAGGGAGGGGGAGAGGTGCTCCAGGCGCCGGAGCAGAAGTCCCCTGCGGCCTGTGGTGAGGACCATGGTGAAGCAGGATGTCCCCCTGCAGCCCATGGAGTACCACGGTGGAGCAGGGTTCCACGCTGCAGCCCGTGGAGGAGACCACGGTGGAGCAGGTGGCCCTGCACCGACGGAGGCTGCCACCTGTGGAAGACCCCTGCCGGAGCAGATTCCTGGCCGGACCTGTAGCCCGTGGAGAGGAGCCCACGCAGGAGCAGGTGATCTGGCAGGAGCTGCTGCCCGTAGGGGAGCCAGGTTGGAGCAGTTTTCTCCTGAGGGATGGACCCCGTGGTACGGACCCATATCTGGAGCAGTTCTGGAAGAGCTGCTGCCTGTGGGAAGCCCACGCCGGATCAGTTCATCAAGGACTGCATCCCGTGGGTGGGACCCCACAGCACAGGGGACAAGAGTGACCGAGAAGGAGCGGCAGAGAAGAAGTGCTGTAGACTGACCATAACCCCCATTCCCCGTTCCCCTGCGCCGCTCGGGGGGAGGAGGTGGAAGAGGGTGGATGGGGGGGGAAGGTGCTTTTGGTTTTTTTTTCCTTTGTTTTCTCACTTCTCTCGCTTGTTAGTTGTAGGCAATAAATCTTACTATCTCCTTATGCCGAGTCTGTTTTGCCCGTTACAATAATTATTGCGTGATTTTCTCGTCCTTATCTCAATCCTTGAGCCCTTTTCACATATTTTCTCCCCATTCCTCTTTGAGGAGGGGGAGTGAGAGAGCGGCTGTGTTGGAGCTCGGCTGCCCACTCGAGCGGAACCACGACAATATTGTGAAAAGACAAGAGTTCCTCACATGAATTCAGCATCACTATCTAACCACTTAAAATTTCTCAGATATCATAAAAATTATATTTTAGAGTCAAATATAAGAAAAGATTTTGATTTAGGAAAAATTCAAAATTTAAAATCTTTTGTGAGATGAACTTTCCATATTCCATGCAGATCTAATAAAACAATGCAAAATAACAGCCTAACTTTTACAATTAGGCACAAATGTAAGCAATCCAACACATCTTCATTTTCAAGTGCAACCAAATAGGAGTCTGTGGTGACACTAGTAAACCACATTTTTGAACTCGTAGCCAATCTTCTATTTAGTAATGTAAGGAACAAACCCACTTTTTCCTCACACTTTTCAGCGGTGTGACCTATGCAAAGAGGAAAACCTTTTATTTGTGGATCTTCAACTATCCATGGGCTGGTTTATTATAGATATTGCACTCAATTGCACTTGAAGATTGCCAGTAGATTTTTTTTATTATTATTATTATTATTATTATTTTTTTTTTTTAACTATCCAGAAGTCTTTTATGAAGTTTTGGAGCCTCTCTACCTACCCCACCACCACCACACCACCATCCCTCCAACTATATGTATATATA